>NC_089839.1:144420539-144721789 GCF_035609145.1 Eleutherodactylus coqui
TGAATATGGCCATGTGGATAGGGTCATAAGCACATTTCCTCAATGCCTGACTTCAGTCTTATATCCGTATCAAGGAAAACTTGGTGACATCTTATCTTTCATCCCACTTTCCCACAAACTGACCGAAGAAATAGTAGAATAAATTTTATTAATAACTTGTTAAGCTGTCATCTTCTCTGAATTTCCAAAATATTTGAACAGAGCAAATGTGACCTATCAGAATAGCAGTTAATGAATTTGCTGTTCAACAGTGCAACAAACATTGGGGAAACAGACCAGTAAAAATGATAGTGGTTACACAGGTCAATGCAGCAATTTATATAAATTGTTTATTTGCATAAATTGCTGCATTGCCCATGTTTTAAGGTGGAATTATTCCCCCAGGACACACCGCAAGATGCAGCTTAAGCAAAATCCGATTCTGATGTGGACGAAACTCACATGTGAAAAGAACCTACTAAGTTTCTGTCTATTTATTAACATGAGCAATTTTTCTCTCCAACCAATGGTCTGACATAAAAAATTTGCTGCATTTCCTATTTTTGGGTAATTTCTCACAAAGAATTGTTCATTCTTTTCTCATTGGAAAAAACACGTCTCATGCTATGTGATCTGCAATTCTTGAAAAACGCATTGCACTTGTTGAAAAATCACAAGTTTGAGAGTGCGATGTCAGTCCAATTTTCTTGGAGCGATATCGCAGTCGTCCATGTGAATGCACCGAATTGAGCATTTGGTTAATTATTTTTGCCTAGCAAATAACATATGTCTCCACAGTATAAGGCCTCTAGCGTATTGGATTCTGCATGTGGGAGCCCGCAGAGGAATCCAACCCTGCCCATGGCTGAGGACACTGCGGACCAGTCCAGGTCTTCTGCTTACCTATTCGGGTATTCTCTTTTCTTCACTGCACATGTGTGCTCATGTGCGCCGTGCAGCGCGCCGCCGCACATGTGCAGTGCAGTTTTTTTTTTTTTCAACTTCTGCTTTCTCATGGAATCCACAGCCTGTCCCCAATTCAATTGTGGATGAGCCACGCATCGGACGGTGTCCATTTACTTCAATGTATGCTGTTCATGCGGGAACCGCACTGAAATGGAGCATGCTGCGCTTTGTTTTCCGGTCCAAAAGGTCCACAAAACAAATCTGCATTCTTTAATTTAGCTAATGACGCTCATGTTTCTCTATAGGTGGCATAAACTGAGAATCGTCTCCTGTGCAGATTCCTCAATTCAAGTCCGCACATGGACATTGGGCATAAAGCTCACATAAATGCATCATCCTCTACAGTATATCAGTGTATGGATGGATTGAAGGTAGCACACGTATTCTCAGGTGGATTAAAAATAGCGCACATCATAAGGTAATCCAATTTCCTTCGCGTGTCCAGGGTATTTGAACCTCTTCCTGATGCCAAGTAGTTTAGTGTCCCAGTTGTTTGGTGTCTATTGATTTTGAGTCAACACATTAATCACAGAAAGCTTCATTTTACTGAACCTCTCAGTTTCAGAGGCAATAAGAAGAAGATGCAGGATGGCTGTCATCTGCCAACTCCATCTTCCTGTGTGATCTTCAGTGTTGGATGAGAGCTTCTGCACATTACTTTGGGAGTATTTGGCTGTGGTGCCAAGGATTCCTCTGACTATTATACTGAGTTACTACAACCACATTCTAGGCTTCATATTAGAACTGCACAATCGCAGTAACACAAGTATAGAGCATTGTGGGGGTCTATGTTGGTCTAAGTTTGGGTCAGTAGCTTTACATGTGTCTCTTTGTTGCAATCATAATAATGGACCCTACAATGTACAATAGTGTCGTGATATAAAATACCTTGTTCAGTTACTGCTGAATTACTGCAGCTGCAAACCACATAGAATAGGATATATGTCAGCAGGTGTCAATTTTGAGTGTGAGCCTGTATATCAGGGCATATTGCGAATAAATACTCAGAATCCAAACTCTGTGTGATTGTAACCTTGATGTAAGTAAGTGATTCCAATATCAGAGCAAAAGGAGCATTTATTGTGGGAAACTGACCCCTGTTGTACCGCCTCTAGCTTGGATACAGGATGTGATACAGGTGGGCATGGAGGCTCTAGTACCCTGTTGTACCACCTCTAGTTTGGATACAGGATGTCATACCGGCAAACATGGAGGCTCTAGTACCCTGTTGTACCGCCTCTAGCTTGGATACAGGATGTGATACAGGTGGGCATGGAGGCTCTGGTACCCTGTTGTACCACCTCTAGTTTGGATACAAGATGTGATACAGGTGGGCATGGAGGCTCTAGTACCCTGTTGTACCACCTCTAAGTTAGATAGAAAATGTGATACAGGTGGGCATGGTGGCTCTAGTACCCTGCTGTACCACCTCTAGCTTGGATACAAGATGTGATACGGGTGGGCATGGAGGCTCTAGTACCCTATTGTACCACCTCTAGCTTGGATACAGAATGTGATACGGGTGGGCATGGTGGCTCTAGTACCCTGTTGTACCACCTCTAACTTAGATATAAGATGTGATACAGGTAGGCATGGTGGCTCTAGTACACTGCTGTACCACCTCTAGCTTGGATACAAGATGTGATATGGGCAGGCATAGAGGCTCTAGTACCCTGTTTTACCGCCTCTAGCTTGGATATAAGATGTGATATAGACATGGAGGCTTTTTACCATGTTGTACCCCCTCTAGTGTGGATACAAGATCTGATATAGATAGGCATGGAGGCTCTAGTACTCTGTTGTACCGCCTCTATCTTGGATACAAGATGTGATATAGGCATGGAGGCTCTAGCACCCTGTTGTATCACCTCTAGCTTGGATACAAGATGCGATACGGGGAGCATGGAGGCTCTAGTACCCTGTTTTACTGCTTCTAGCTTGGATACAACATGTGATACAGGTGGGCATGGCAGCTCTAGTACCCTGTTGTACCACCTCTAGCTTGTTTACAAGATGTGATACAAGGCTCAAGGAGGCTCTAGTATCCTGGGAGGGCACTCACCTCTAGAGCTCCAAACATAAACACAGTCATCATAATAAACCTGGATTCATCGCTGAAAACAACCAAGTTTCAGCCCATAGCAGTCCAGTTTCGTCGCGCACGACACCACTACAGACAGAGTCAACAGTGGGTGGGTGTCAAAGGCAGTACACTTAATTGGCAGTTGTAGACCAAATGTCCTTTAGCCAAGCACCTGAAAATGGTTTTGACAGACACAAGGGTATAACAATGGTGCCACCTGTCTCTGGATGGCAGACAACAAACCAGTTTGAGTTGCTTGTGCTTGTCAGATGATTGATCCTCTCTATTGGTGGTCTGTCAAATGGCCATCCTGTAATACCACAGCAACGGAATGTCTTATTGAGCAGCTTTCCGTTCTAGGTCGTAGACGGGGATCCCAAACAAGGTATTTAGTTCTCCATGGTGAATGCAGCAGAGAGAAAACACCATGGTTAAAAGAAGAACTCTAAAGTCAATTTCACCTACAGATTTAATCAAAGTTTAAAACGTTTTATTTCTTTAGTTTCTAGTTTGTTCAGTGAGAAACAAAACTTTAGTTCTAGAACATCTTAATAGATTGTATGGCTTTTGATGTAATGCACCACTCAATATAAATGTCATCTCTTGACTTAACTATGAATTGTTCTACTTCAGCACAAGATTGACAGGCAGGGTACCTACAACACATTTTACAGCTTGGACACAACATAGTTGTCATTTTATCAGACTGCTAATCTGTCAGAGTAATCCTGATTGTTACTGGCCTTTGTGGTGACATTAGGGTCAGAGCTATCATTAAGCACAGTAGGCTTGTGCCAATAGGTGGCAGTAGTTGAGAAGTTGATCTGTCCTTACACAGCACGGTTGGGAGGTTTGTTCCTTTTCATAGGCAAGGAAGGAAAAATGTCATTGAAAAAATGTATCTAACTTGGGATGAAATATGTGCATTGTACCAGTTTGTAAAGTGCGGATCCTAGAAAATGGTCACTTCTGACATTGTTAGAGTTTAACTAACAAAGTGAGATGAGTAGAGATGAGCGAGCATACCCGGTTCGGGTGTTTTTGCACTCGAGCACCGCTTTTTCCAAGTAACTGACTACTCAAACGAAAAGATTCGGGGGGCGCCGGGGGGTGGCGTGGTGGAGCGGGGGGTTGCAGTGGGGAACAGGGGGGAGCTCTCTCTCTCCCCCCCCCCCCCCACTCTCCTCTGCTCACCCCCGGCGCCCCCCGAATCTTTTCGTCCGAGTAGTCAGTTACTTGGAAAAAGCGGTGCTCGAGTACAAAAACACCCGAACCAAGTATGCTCGCTCATCTCTAGAGATGAGCTATTGGGTAAAATTATTCCCCAATTTTTTTTTCCCCAGTTCAGACCCATTTCATACCCAGAGGACACGATAGAACTTGAAGTATACGAGCTACAAATAGGGAAGACTTTAGGTAAAGATTTACAGCTATCTCAGAGCAGAGGTAACCACCCCAGCCCCAAAGTCTTACCTACTTGGTCCCTGTCCATTGAAGGATCCACAGATGTCTTCTGGCAGAGGTGGCCTCTATGTCAGCTCCTGGGCAGTTGTTGTCATGACCCACCTGCGAACCTTTTTGGAAAATGTTTCATTGCACATGCAGACTATAACATGTGTCATTCTCTGTACAGGTACTTGGACACATAATGATAACCATTCCGGAACTTGAGGTTGCTAGAAAACAACTGTGAATACCCTAGTCATCAAGGACCAGCCGAAGAGATTTTGAGGGGGGGGGGGGGGGGGTTGGCACTTTTGGGGCTATATTTTCAGCATTTGCCATGATTCTCTGCAGCACTTATTATAAAGGGAATCTCTCAAACCTGTAAGGCAGCAATATGACTAATAGAGCTGGCTAGGGACTGGGGGGCGGAATTTTAGGAGAGAGGGATCGGGCGACCAAATTTGTAATCGAGTACGAGCATCAAGCTCGGCAGAGTATGTTCGCTCAACTCAAACACCCACGCATCCGCCCAAGTGTTGGGGAAGGGAAGAGTTATTTGTTGAAGTATTAATATTTTGTGGTTTGGAAGTTGTGACGGCTGGGGCTATGCAGAAAGTGGCTTCCCATGTCAGCATTGGTTTTTGAAGAAAGGCGGTCCTTCAAGCCTGGATTATTTCTAAATGGGCTTTCGGGCACCTTATGGGACTTATTAAAACTAGTTCTGGGAATGCATGGGAAGTTTAAGGAAAGGTTAAAAGTTAAAGAATGTTAGAATCTAAAAGAGCTGTGGCCTACCCCACATTAAAGCCAGTCATTGTCTATAGTCATTATTTAGTTTAGAGGGAGCAGTAAAAGGGTGAGAGTACCCCCAGTCCCCACAGCACCATAAACTAAATTGGTGCTGTGGGTACGTGACAGACACCCCATAAATTTTAAGGTGGTAAACTCATAGTGCTGATCTTGTTATGTGAATTGCAGATAGAACTGTCATTTTATGAATTTGTATTATAGGGTACATGATAAGGTTATACACTTCCACTTTCTGCTGCATGGCTTTCGGCTGGTGTCACAATCCCTCCCCCCTCCCCAAACAAAATGACACTTTTTTGCCATCCAAATATTATCAGTAGGTCAGTAAAAAATTAGGAAATACACTACAATGTGTTTTTGTGCCATTTTTTATAGCTTTTGATGCGCTTTTTGGATCCATGGTGTTTTTTCAAAATCACTGCATGTGTTAAGTGTGATGTTTTTCTAGCCTTTTCGCATATACATATATAGGGGAAAAAACTACAATAAGACTCTGCTAACAAGAAACGCCACCCAAAAATGCTCCTAAATGCAAGTTAGCCTTTTCAGACCAAGAGCAGTAAATTTACAGCGCTTGGTCCTGGGCTTTAATCCCGACCAATAGCAAAAGTACAGCACAACAGCAAGAGCAGGTCAGTGACAGCCAAGGAGCAAAAGGAGAAGAAAGAAGTGTTTTTTAACAGTTTCTGACTTCTCCTTTATAGACTACATAGCACTTAATGAATGCAATGCAAGGAGAAAGTGAAAGTGTCATTTCTGCTATTCAACTGGGTTATTCAGTGACCGCCATGGGCCCCCTGTAACTGGGGCTCCTATGAATGCCCCAGCTACAGAGGAAAAGTGTGGAATTAAAAAAAAGACATTGTGAATGACCCCAAGAGGTCTTATATGACATCATAGGGGACAGACATGGTAAAAAAAATAGTTACAAAAATAAGTAAAAAACAAAACAGAATAAAATAAAAGTATATACATAAAAAAGGAAATGACCCACCGCTGACGCCAACCAAAACAGTCGCCATATGCGCCCTGTAATCCGAAACCATGCATATTATATATCAAAACATCCAAAACAAAATGAGGAACCCATTGCAGCACTTTATTTTAGTGTATATATACTAATTTTAAAAATAAACAACTATGAATTTAAAAAAAATCTTTTTTTAGCTTTTTACCCCCAATAAAACTAAAAAGAAAAGAAGATATAAAAAATAACCCTACATGTCACAGAAAAAAAACACAGCAAAAATTATTTTGGTATCTGAAGGAAAAATGGGGCAGTAAAACCACCCCATGAGTAAAATCCCTAAAAAGTGTCTGGTCCTTAAGGGGTTAAAATTGCTCACTTTAAAGATACTGTATGTGAAGGGAACCTTACGATTATTGCCCTGGACTAGAAAAAAGCATTTGTTGTTTTTCCAGAAACAGCACCAAAATCTGTCCATGTGCTGTGTCTCATCCCCAGTATATGAATGGAGCTGAGCTGCAATACCAGGCACAGCCCATGGACAGAATGTGGCACTGTTTCAGAAAACAACTTCAAGGCTAACTTAACGTGAGCGAATGCAATATTGGGCAGTGAATCATGGCCCGATATCATGTTTGCCAACATGCGATATCTCCGTAGATAAGAGGCGCTTTTATATTAAAACCGCCTTGCTTCACCTCAGGAAATTAGCGATCCTCTGTTACACGCATCACATCACTGTGTGATGCAGGAAGCAAATCGCTCATGTATATGACTCCATTCAAAAGAATGAAGTTCATATTTATGCGAGATTTGTACATCTCGCACACACAAATCTCACGCGATTTTGTCGGCTGTGTGAAAACTAGAGGGTTAGAGGGGTTTCTAAGATAAAAACCAAACATTCCAGGCTGTAGATTACGGTGTAACATGGAGATAAGAGCCGCACTTACTCTTCTGATGGCCCCAACATTCATGTTCTGTCCATGCACAGATGCCCCCTAAGGGCAGCATGGTCCCATTAGAGATGAACACATGATTGCTGCAGTCACTTTTAGGATTAGATAAGTGGGGACCGGACTGCTGCTGCTGAATGGGGGAGGCCATTGGAAAGGTGAGTAGGGATTTTTTGTATTTTGTACCATTTTTTGCTATCTATAAATTTTTCTTGTTAGAAAACCCCTTTAACTAGCTGTTTTGTACTATAAGCCTCATTACATTTCACAGTGACAAGACTGTCTTGCGAATGGTCCTAATTGTCACAGACGCCCTCCTCTCACATGACCAAACTGTTCTGCATGTCTAGCACGACTTACTTTAGTCTCTTTCGGCCCTTGCCTTCAGGAAAAGTGTCCCTCGGGGTATTAATCATATGAGCTGCTACACCCGGTATTGCGGTGTACTCCTCACCTAACTACATCTCATTCCATTGAAGTGAATAGCGCAGCGGCACCATTTATTTCAACTGACAAGAAACATCATTTCTTTCCCCTTAGCTGTGACTTTTTAAAGCCTCGTTGACAAAGACGAGGATTGGCAGCTTTTTAGAAACAATGTTCTCTTTTTCATTGTCCAAAATGTGCTTCAGCCTCAGTAAGTGCCTCCTGTCTGCTGGACACATTTGTGCTGAGGAAGTAGATTTTATTAATAATTGTACTACGTAGCCTTAAAGGTATATTCTGGGCAATTACCACTGATGGCTACACTACAAATAGGTCATCAATAGTTGATCGGTGAGGGTCTGCTACTAGGGATCACCGCCGATCAGCTGATTCTCTGAACCGCTGTCTGCCTCGGATCACAGTGAGGGGCTGTAATTGTAATAGGAGCCATCATTCCCATAGATTTCAATAGGAGTGAAAACATCTATTACACTTCCTGGCCTGACCACCAATAATGACATCCAACAGCACTGACAGTAGGCCAGACGATCAATTAGGCAGCGGGGACCCTTGCGATCAACTATTGATGAACTATCATGCAGATAGGTCATTAACAGTAAGAGTCTGGATTACCCCTTTAATCCATATTCAGAACTGCAATGCGTTTTGGCACTATAAAGAGTTCCTTTCTCAAGCAGGTCCATACAACAATATCGCATACAATATATAAAGACTCTGTGAATTAGTTAGCTTTGCTTCGCTCTCCGTGCTTCTCCGCGGGATTCCTGAGGGTTGCGTGACGTCACTCTCTGCTTATGGTGCCATCAGATGAGGAACTTTTTTGTGCATTGCACTTTTTATTGTTGTACTATAGATACCCATCTATGCTGGAGTGTACTTGGGGTGAGTTCATAGGCATGCTCTACGGACCCATCGGATCTCTGCGAGACTATTAATCAAGGCCTACCTGGACAATAGGTTCCAGCAGTGACCAAGTTCACCCCTGGTACCTGGTGAGTCTAATTAATATAAGGACTTGTTTGCTACCTATAGATTTTCCAACCAAGGTGCTGCCCATAGTGTTTATTGTCTTTCGTGGAGACGACACAGATTTGCCACCAAATCTGGCCAGATACAATCCGTCAAATTCCTGGCAAAATTCCACTTTGTGAAAATGCCCTGAAACTCTTTTATAACTTCCTCAATATCCTACATTTAAAAGCTTAGAACCTGTTAATGTTTTATAAAATGACCGTGACTTTCCATAAAATGCAACCAAAGACCCTTTTGCATCACACTTGCCCCCTTCCCTCCACAATGCATCTTGTTTAACTGAAAGAAGGATGGATCTTGGTTCTCAGGGCATGTTGGATGCCAGACACCAACAGCAAACAACGGAGCCCATTGACTACAATGGGGGTGCTTTGGGTTTATGTCATGGTGTCCGGCATATTAACGGAAAAGATAGCTCTGCACGCTACACTATTTTTTCCAGTGTTTTGGATGCAATCTGAGACTCTTAATGGAATGTCTGATGCAGATGTGAATGACCCCCTAGTTGCTGCTGCTAATGCTCACAGTGTATCGCTAATTGCTGGGCTGCATCTGAGCTTGCAGTATGAAAAAGTAAGTCCTCGTGCTGCTAGGGAATTAGTGGCAAAACACAAACATTAGTGGTGGCCGCCAGGGCTTGTATACTAGTGCGTATCCTGTGCAGATTGTGGCCTAACTCAGAATAACAGTCAATAATTACAGCTATACCCCTGGTTCTAAAAAGGCTTGCTGTGTACCTTCAGGCCAATTTCACGTAAGCGTATTGTAACACATCCATAATATGGATTCCGTAATATTACATTTTACAGATATTATTACAACCCTATGTAATCATCATGTATTATCAGTATGTAATCTGTATCTGTCTCCGTATTTGGTATCATTGGCTTTCTCTCCTGCTGGAAATATATAGACCCGTATTTGCCCAATAGAAAATATTACTAATGAACTCAAATATGGAAGCAGAATCAGATCAAAACACTGATGGTATACGTCTGCATCCATATTTATATCACTTTCCATACACTATAATGGGTGCATTTTTCACACAGCAAGAAAAGTAGAGCATGCTTCGTCTTTAAAACATGACCATGAAAAATGTACTCATGTAAATAGATACATAGATTTACATTAGCCCTATATTACATGCCACAAGACACAGACCGAATACAGACTAAAAATAAGCTCACCTGAAAGTAGCCTTAGGCCGCCAGCAGAGGGGCGGAAATTCCGTGGCAGAATTTCCGCCCTTGGAAGCTGCCATAGGATTGCGTCAGCAAACGCAATCCTAGGCAGACGGCTGCGGTTTGTCCGTGCGAAATCTCGCAGAGCCCCGCACAGAAACGTCACTCACCGGCCGCCGACTCCGGTCTGCGCATGCGCCGGCTGCCCGGCAGCCAGCACATGAGAGATCCGGAGCTGAGGGGCGCGGGTGAGTACATGCTGCTCTCTGCAGGCGCTCGGGTCGGGTCCCACGGCGAGAATTCTCGCTGCCGGATCCGACCCGGCCGTCTGCAGGCGGCCTTATACAGAGTCTTAAGGCCCTTATGCAGCCTTTTTCTCACTGGTCAGTACCGGGCACGGTAGACATCTGACATCAGGTTTCTTAATTCCAGAAATTACAGCAGAATCCTCAGTTTCTGTGAGAGGTTCCTAGACTTCCACTGCAGGCAGTAGCACAGGTTTAGCTTAATATATACCATTTCAATGCATTCCATATTGTTCTGATTGTCCTCTGCAGCATAAGACATCTTCTGGTTCATGATATTTCTGATGATATATAACGCATTCGGAAGGTCTTCAGACCCTTTCACTTTTTGGACATGTGGTTATTTTGTAGCCTTGTGCAAATTAAAGAAAATTCTAGTTCTTCCCCATCATTCTGCACTCATAACCATAATAATAATCCATAACGACAAAGTGCCAACAGAATGGTAGAAATGTTCGTAGCTTAAAAAAAAATTAGGAAAGACTAACATTTTGCATTGACATAAATATTCACACCCTGTACTCAGGTTAGCAATTCCAGTCTTCTTGGTATGATACCACAAGGCTTGCACACCTGAATTTGGGGATTTTTTGCCATTCTTCTCTGCAGAACTTCATAAGCTCTGTCAGGCTGGATTTGCAGGTCTCTGCAGAGATGTTTGATTGGGTTCAAGTCAGGGCTCTCCAATGGCCACTCCAAGGACATTCACAGAGTTGTTCATAAGCTACTCCTGTGTTGTCTTGGCTGTGTGCTTAGGGTTACACTCTTGTTGGAAGATGAACCGGTCTGAGATCCTATGCGCTCTGGATCAGGTTTTCATTAAGAGTATCTCTTTGCACTTTGCAACATTCAGCTTTCCATCAACCCTGACCGGTCTCCCTGTTCCGGGTGCTGAAAAACACTCCACAAAATAATGCTGCCACCACCATGCTTCACTGTAGGGATGGTATTGGGCAGGTAACGCTTAGAAATTAGGCCAAAAAGTTCCATCCTGGTTTCATCAGAGTAGAGAATCTTTTTTTTTCAAAGTCTGAGGGTCCTGTAGGAGCTTTTTGACAAACTTCAGACAGCTTTCATGTGGCTTTTACTGAGGAGAGGCATCTTTCTGTCCCCTCTGCCATAAAGTCCAATTGGAGGAGAGCTGCAGTGAAGGATGACCTTCTGGAAGTTTCTCCCATCTGCACACAGGATCTTTGGCACTCAAATAGAGTGGCCATTGGGTTCTTGATCACGTCTCTTACCAAGGCCCTTCTCCTTCGATTACTTAGTTTGGTGGGTCGGCCGGCTCTAGGATGCTGGGTGTTCCAAACTTCTTCAATTTAAGAATTATAGGAACTTTCAGTGCAGCAGAATTTTTTTTGCTAGCTTCTTCAGATCTGCGCCTCCACACAATCCAATCTCTGAATTCTACAGGCAGTTATTTCGTCCCCAGGGCTTGGTTTTGGCTCTGATATTCGTTGTGAGCTGTGAGACCTTATATAGACAAGAGTGTGTTTTTAAAAATGAGTTTCCCACAGGTGACTCCAATGTAGGTGTAGAAACATCTCAAAGATGATCAAGACAAATGTGAGGCCCCCAGAACCAAATTTCAAGTTTCATACCTAAGGGTGTGAATACTTATGTCTATGCAAAATGTTAGTTTTTCATTTTTAAAAACATTCCAAAGATTTCTTCCATCCTGTTGTCACTTTGTCATTATGGGGTATTGAGTGCAGAATGAGAGGTAAAAACTTAAAAATTGACACAGGGCCACAACATAACAAAATATAAAAAGGTGAAGGGGTCTGAAGACTTTCTGAATGCAGCGCAGCAGGTGCTGAATCTGTCTGAGTCTTAAGTGGAACATATTGTACGGATGTGAAGAACCCTTAAACCCTAGGAAGCTAATGGGTTAAGTAGTGTACTGTACCAATTCTGCATTTTGTAAGCAGTTGCATGCACTGAGGTGCGATTCCATGAAATCTCTTGTAATGTAGCCGGTGCCGGCAGACGATCCCTGTGAATTATTTAAAGGATACTAATCTGTGTAGGAAAGTAAATCCAGTAAAATCTAATGATGTGTGTAAGAGGATGATGCCATTGATGTGTAAGACTCTAAGTACTGTGAGCACAGTGTTTAATTAAGGTTATTTTTTAAAGAAGCATCTACCATTGAAGTCTTTTTGGGACAGCTGATGTGTATCGGGGAGGGCTTGTTGAACACGAGTGGGTGGATTTCAGTGAAGCTTTTTCTATACCGTTGGCATGTATGTAGTATCCGCCTCGTTCTGTCTCCATGGTGAGTTCATCAAGAATTCTGGTTGGGAGCTGAATCATCTTGTTGTCATTACAGCGTGCTGAACAGAGGACAGGGGGAGGGCAGCTGTGCCTTTCTAAACTGCCATTGTTCGCCCTGGTAAGCTTGTGTATAATTATACTCCGTGATTGCAGACCCTTGGAAGGCTTGTCACTGAACTGCAAGCTCAGAAATGCATTCACGGTGAGCTCGCCCACACAGGAGTATTCACAGACATTGCATATGGGAGAAAACAAGCAAATGGCTGCAGGAACATACAGAAGCAAAAACCCATATCCGTCAGCTATTAACCGACGTCACAGCTCAGGATCATTGGCCTTTAGCATCAACAGCTGCACTGACCTTACCTCGCAAATATTATTGCATGGTACCTTCCGTGTTCGCATGACCTCCGTGACGTGTGGACGTGTTGGATTTTCAGAGGATTTTTTAGAAATTACCAATGTCAACTGATCTACCGACGATGGAAAAACACAATAATAATAATAATAATACAAATTATAACATTGTATTGCAAACTTACATGTTATCAACTTATGAATCATATAACTTTCACTTTGAATCACCAGAATAGTCCTTTAAGTGGCCCCATGATTTTGCCATAAAACAGCAGTTTCAGCTGCGATACTGCGAGGCTGACTGTTATGGCAACGCATTTTTTGGCCATATCACAGCCGCATCAGTGCTGCTCTGTTCGTCCCTTCCATTAGCCATCAACTGTGACATTTGAGGTTTATTATTATCCTTGTTCTATGACATAATGGAGCACGTTAGTCCCATACCTTGACATTACTGTGTGCAGCAATCATTCCTTGTTACATCATTGTGTGCCTTATCTGTGCGCTGTGACATCATTGTGCGGCTCATCCTTGCGCTGTGACATCACTGTAACTATTGCTAAGTAATATTGTTCCTGCTGTGTTTTGACATGACTGTACTTATTAGGGTGGTTTCACACCTGCATTTGGAGTCCTTTTAAAGCTGATTAGTTTTTTACTGAATGTGGACTAATTATAAGCTGAAGCACACTAATGCATGCATGCAAATACTTTTTTAGGGTACAGTAGTTGATATGCAGGTCTTGCACGCTCCACATGTTTTACTCTGGAAGGTCTACCAAAGCTCTTCTCCAAGCCAGCACAATGCACACAATACACACTCCTGGCTGGTGGGTGGTGGCTGGGCTTCTCCCTCCCATTTGGGATAGTGGGCAGCCTTGGCTGTCTCTACAAAACTGAAATCCAAAACAATGTATTGCTCTCTATGGGAGTTTGCTTCAGTTTTCTATTAAAAAAACAAAACAAAACAAAAGACTGAGGGCTCCTGCACACTGACGAGAAAGCTGTATGAGATTTGTGCGTTGTGAGATGCACAAATCTCGCACAAATATGAAACCCTTATTTCGAATAAGCACCGTGTTATGATGCTATGCAGAAAACAAATCGCAGCAGCACGGACCCAATTGAAATCAATGGGAGAAGATCACGAATGAATCCCTCATAGCGAGGAAAGAGAGGGGGCGGAGCTACAAAGAATCTCCTAGAGATCTCCCTCTTTTTGGAGAGGTAGGGGGCTGGGCAAGAGGGCTTCCCCTAGAGAGGGGGTGGGGTTAGAGGGAGTTTTCATAGTAAATCATCAAGAGAGGGGACGGGCTAGAGGGATCTACCCTCTAGCCTCGCACCCTAAGTTGGCTAGAGAGGAATCACTATGAAAACCCCCCTCTAGCCCCACCTCCTCTCACACCCATTCTTGAGGAAGCCCTCTAGCCCCGCCCCCTATCTTTCCAAATATGGGGAGATCTCGTGGAGATCCCCTGTAGCTCCATCCTCCTCTCTCCCCTTGCTATTGGGGATTCCTTCAGCCCGGCAGGGATGTGTGGCTGTTTGTTTTTTAAAACGCCTCGCATCTAGGGGTTTTCAGAAGGACTGTGAGGGTGTTATTGGACTGTGAATCACGGCCCAATATCGCCCTCGTCAGTGTGCAGGAGCCCTGAGGGACAGACGCAGGTGTGAATCCAGCCTTATGCTTGCAGTGTGACATTACTATGTTTATTTCTCTGTGTTGGGATATCATTTTGGGCATCATCCAGGGGCACACACAGATAGCAGAGGTCCCCATGCATTCAACAATATATAACAGTCTGCTCCACCAGGCAGATATCCTGTGGGCTGCTGCAGAGTGGGTTGCCTGAGCTGTCTCTATAAAAATCTACCACTCCTTTAACCCTTTCCAATCCAATGTGTATCCTGGTTTTCCTAGGGAGCTTACTCTTTTTCTGCTGTTATACAACGGCGCTATATGCTGGCTAAAGCCAGTACTGCATGAGGTGGCACGTTGGATAGGCTTCCACGGCAGAGAGCCTGGCAATATACAGTACAAGAACCCTGACGGATGTCTTCCAACATCGGAGCATTACAGCCTTAAATCATAATGTCTTCAGAGGGCAGACAGTAAATTGGAAAGGGTTAAAATCCAGCCTGCAGAGCCCCTGAGTAGAATTGGTATCTTCCTCTATATAGTCACTATCACTGCATAGTAGTAATTTTGGTCTTTGTATAGTGTTTTTTTATAGTAACTATGTAATGTCATGGTGAAGCGGCATTATTTGGGCCTTGTATAGTGACAATATTGGTCTTTGTATAGTGCATTTTCTTCAGTAATATGTAAATATCTGACCTCTATATGTTCACTGTGTGGTGTATAACCGTATTATTGGATATATTGGTGCTTATATAGTGATGGCAAACACTTTGCCCCAACTCAAAAAAAGTATTTGCACCTATCCCTGACTGTGTGATAAGGAGTTTAAAAGTTCCATTATTACTTTGGTTCTGCTGTTGATGGGGTTGGCCACTTCATTGTTATTTTCGCTGATTTGCTGAAAACAGCACTATGAGCCACTTACTAATATATTGCTTTTACTAGTACATTTGTGAAAATGATAAAGGGGAGAAACCCCTATTAGAGAGTAGCAAGGGGCAGGAACAAGTACCGTAAGTAGAATTTGCTGCAACAAGCATAGAGCGCTGCTATTTTTCTGCGATGGGGGTGATGTAGTACTGTGGGCTTGGTGTGCCATGTCTGCTTTTTAGTCCCAGTCTGGGCCACTATAGTCCACTTCCTCACCACTGGTTCAACATTGGACCTGTTATGTCTTTCTTACAACCCACCTGTAATTGTGGATTATGAAATGTGTTAGTTTGTTCACTAAATATTACAGACAGTGGCAAGATGCTTCTCCTGTTAATGAGAAAGTGAGACGCTTTACCTACTGGACCTACTACACAGCCACACTGTCCCTGAACTAATCAGGAGCATAACAAGTGACAATGGGGTCCCACTCCACCATGATGACAGAGCAGCAAGTTTATAAGGCACACAGTAATGTCATAGTGCATGTACTGTATACTGCACACAGTGATGTCATAGTGCATGTACTATATATTGCACACAGTGATGTCATACTGCATGTACTGTATACTGCACACAATGATGTCATATTAGAAAATTAATGTACACAGTGATTTCACAGTACAGTGCACACAGAGATGTCGCAGTATTGTCATAATTTGCACAGTAAAGTTACAGCACAAGAATAAAAGGAGACTTTATAAAACATTTTATGACAGATTCTGGCATAAAAAAAGTCACAAAACTTTTCTTGTACAAAAAGTTAGCAACTTTTTTGATAGGTATGCTGGCACATGCCACATTCTCAAAAAATTGGTGGGGTTTGGGAGGGGCATGAACACGCTGTTCCAACATATTTATGTATTATTTACGCCAGAAACCAGCATAAATGATACCAGAAATCTAAGGCAACTACAAGCTGAACTAGATTCCTGTACATGCGCACAGAGGAGTAGAGATGTGCCTAATACGAGTATATGGAAAGGCAAGAATAACATTGAGATAGATGTTTGCAACGGTTGTTTTGATAGATTTCTCCCAATGTAATGTCGCAATATATTCTTCTCAGTGATATTACATTTTAGAGACTATACAGTGACTATAGACACCATAATATAGTGCATACAGAATGGTTACCATGTATCTGTGGTCTCATAAGAAAAAAGCATATAATGAAGTCACATGCAGGTATAATGCACACATGTGCCCTGCATGTTACTTCACCCCTGACAGTTAGGAAGAGACTGAGTGAAGCGTTGGTTACGTAAGCCCACTGCATTCCATTCACTTTTAATGGGACTGCTCTCGCTTGGGTATTTCCATCAGTCCCACTAAAATGACATCACTGCTGGGAAAAAAGAGACCCCCACAGTGACAGGAGAGTGAGAGACAGGAGTCCTATTCTTAAGATCAGCGGGGGTCTCAGTGGTGAGACCCCACTATCAGTAAGTTATCCTGTCGGGATAACTTCAAATTCTGGCAGAACCACTCTAAGCTATTATTGTAAAGCATGGATGGAATTTCTATACATTTTAGAATGCAATAAGCAGCAGGTAATAGTTGGCACAGATACAGAGGTAATTCATCTAATGTGTCTAGTAACAATGGATGTACAAATATTTGCCTGTATATAGAAACAAAACAGTTTATTAATGACCACTGTTAATCTTATGCCTTGGTTATAACACTTAAAGCGGCTCCCGGGTCTGGAGAAACAAAGATGGCTGCCTGTGTAAGACACTACATTGATTAACCAGTGCGGTCAGCATGAACCATGCCGGCCAGTCAGAGCAGCTTGTAGTGTCTTGGGACCATTCACACAGGACAGCATTGTCCGCAGGACGCAGCACAGATGTGGATTTTGTCAATTAGTGCGGATTTTGTTGCGTTTTGGATGTCTTGTGGAATTTCTTTTTTTTTATGCAGACTTCAATTGTGGAATTCCATCTCCTGTTTGTTAGAAATCGGCTGCAACAATTTCGCAAGATGTCCGTAATTCAGGAGCAGAAATCTCGCAGTTTTGAAGTAAAGATGCTCAGTTTTTTACAGGTGTAGAATTTAAGCCCTATAGGGATAACATTGTGATGCCGAAATGTCCACCCAGACTAATTCCGACCTGTGTGAAAGGTTGCTTAGACTAGCAATGCATCTAATGCAGTGTGTGCATCAAGTAGTCAGAGAAATGGTTCAGCCATCTTTCTCCAGGAGGCGTTCTTTAATACTAACCAATAGACATGGCATAATATCAGGGGTGCAGGTTGGGCTGCACAAAGAAATAATAAGGAAAAAAGGACCATAATATAATAAATTTTCATTTGTATTTCAACAGAGTATTTTCTCTAAAGCCACATAAATGCTGAATTTCAGGAAGACGAAGTCGATCAGCTCAGAGATGCCCTTAACCTCTTTGCCTGGGACAAAGCTGAACCCACTAAAATGGCATCTACCATATGGCAAAAAGGAGAAAAACTCACATGACCTTATGGTAGCCTAAAATGCCTTGCAGCTCTCCAGGCCAATCAGAAGGCAGTATAGGGGTTAGGCCACTATAAATACTGTAATCAAAATATTTGTAATTTTAACTATTATAAGGTGTACAACTTTTGACAAAATGTGTCGAACAGGCCAAAATGAACTTTTGAAATTTAACTCATCACTAGTCAGAATATATAAAATGAAATTATATTGTTCCAGTCAGTAAGGTTTAGGGCATCTCTAAGCCAATCAAACTTTCCCTTCCAGAACTTTAGTATTTTGTAGCTACCTGATAAAACTCTCTCTTGAAAGACAAATGGAAAAGTCACTATTTTCCAGGTGCTCCCCAATCTGCACCCCTGTTATTCTGTCAGGTCTGTTGTTTAATATTAAGTTCACAATGGACGTCCCCCTAGTTTGGTCCTGTAAAAGTTGGGTGAGGCTATCTGTTGTAATTGACAGAAAGTTGCTACCTTTATGATATCCGCAGGTTTGGGCTTCCCAGTTTATATCTGGATAGTTAAAGTGCCCCATAATAATGACCTTATTGTGATTTACTGCTTCATCTATTTGCCTCAGTACTAGATTTTCAGAAGCTTCTGTTATATTTGGTGACCTATAAAAACCCCTATGAGCATTTTATTGTTGTTTTCCCTCCATGTATTTCCACCCATAGAGACTCCACATGTTCATCTCCCTCTCATATAACTTCCAGTAATGTGGGCTTTAAACAAGATTTTACATAAAGACAAACCTTTCCTCCTTTCCGTTTTTTTACAGTCCTTTCTATACAAACTATAACCCTGTAAGTTCACGGTCCAGTCAAAACTTTCATCCAAGCAGGTCTCCATTATTCCCGTTATGTCATCTTTTTCCTCGGACATTATTACTTCCAGTTTGTCAACCTTATTGGCCAGACTTCTAGCATTAGTCACCATACAGTTTAAAAAGTTTGGGTTTTTATTTATATTAATTGTATCCCTAACAACTATTCTGCCAGTTTTAACAGTATTAACCCCTCCCACTGCTCCACCTCCTCCTTCCTGTACCAACTCTGGAGCCACTTGTTTACCTCCCTAATCTCCTGCTGCCTTTCTGGTGTGGCACAAGGTACAGGTAGTATTTCAGAAAATACTAATTTGGAGGTCCTTGCCCTAAGCTTTCATGCTAGTTCCCTGAAATAGTTTCTGCCTCTAACTTTGTCATTGGTGCCAATGTGTACCATGACTGCTGAATCCTCACCAGCCCCTCCTAGTAATCTGTCAACCTGATTCACAATGTGCAAACTCCCATAGAGCTACCCTAGTGAGTGCCTGCTCAGTGAGCAGTGAATTCCTTTCCATGGTGTCAATTGATCTCAGTGTTACAAGCCGCTCATTTGGATCCAGGATCTGGGCTTCCAAATGTGCAACACACTCACATCTCATACAGCAGTATGCAGCTGGCTGTTCAATGACTGTATACATGGCACAAGATATACACTGGATGGCACTGTCAATCATGGCACACATTGTAAATGGGGATTGTACAGATAGAATAGATATAAGTAATATACATGCAAAAATTAAAATAGATAAGCAGTAAAGTGACTCTTCCAAAGTCAGTAATCTGAAGTAGCACACTTTAGAAAACAGCGCACTTAGCTCACACACTCACTTATGCTTGCTTTATACAGCTCTTACCTGTAATACTTCTTCTCCTCCTCTGTTTGAAAAGTACACAGAAAGTTCTACATATGCAATTTATTACACCTGATTTGGTGTAACCCTGTCCCTAATAAATCACCTGTGCAAATCAATGGGGACGGAAACCCACAAGCAGACTATATGTACTTTAAAATGTAACAATGTTTAACAATATATGCCCCCCCCAATATATCCCCTTCAACAGAATGTATTTAACCTCTAAGAAAAAACAACAATATAGCTACAATGTATAAGCTACAAGATTACTATGACTTGATAAAAAACACAAATAAACAAATGCAAATAAAATAGGGAAAGATGCCCTCAGCAAATCCACTAATGTCAAGTCACACACTTAGGAAACTACACACTTTAGAAAACAGCACACCAAAGAGCCATTTACATGGGACGATTATCGTTCAAAATTCATTCAAACGAGTGTAAATGCAAAAATGTCATTTGTTATTCGCTCACTTCCCGTTATCTGTGACTTACAGTCAACCTACAAGTCATTGATCACTGGCTTCTTGTTTCATGTAAACGCTCCTCGCTTCACATAGAAGGTGAAGTCTGTCAATGTAAGCGATCTGCTCTAACGCTAATGACCTTAGCGGTGACGTCAGCGCTCGTGCAGATCGTTTATCTGACTTTAGTCCCGTGTAAAAGGGACATTACAATACGCACACTAACTTAGGTTTGCTCTATATAGCAATTATCTGTAATGCGCCTATTCCTCCTCTGTTTGGAAATCATAATGACTATAAAATTCAACAAGTAGTAGCTACAAGTAGTAAGGCCCAGAAAATAATCACACCTATATATTTGGATATAATAATCCCAGCTATAGTGGTCATAGAGTTGTACCAGTCGCAGACTTGGTAATAACAGTGCTGGGAAGACAGGAGCAGCTAATTAACTGCCACTCACTGTGAGTTGCTAAGAATTTGGCTAGTGGAGATAATCTATACCTGTGTTGTCCCATTCAGAGGTCAGCTATATGGAGGTTAGAAATAGCTTCAGCAGTACTACTGGAACTCACAGTCATTTTGCAGGGACCACCCATATGGCAATAGGAATTAAGTATTATTTCGCTGTGGTCCTTGGCCTTTCAGTCAGATGTACAATTTATTTTTACCTTCTCCCTTTCTGTTATGACAGCTGAAGTGTAGTGTGGTCTTACAGAGTATAGCACATGAGCTAAAGTCCACCAAAGGGCAGATTTGTCATTTTCTGTCTTCTTTACTTTGCTTTTTCACCTCTATTTCCTGTGGGCATGAGACCTTTTCATCCCCTTGCTCCAAAGTTGACAACTTGACTGTCTCTACTGGATTAAATGCTGCCTCTGTAGGGGCTGTCATTTCTTCAACAGCCAGAAATCTAGCACGTGTGTATTCATGTTTTAACTTTGTACTTATCTGACAGTATTTATTTAAGCCTTACAGCATGTTTGTATGTTTAGGTCTTTGTATCTGTCACTACCATTTTTACATAACTGTATCTTTGCATTCAGTATGTAGATTTCATATCTTCTCATTTCTGTACATTAGAATAATTTTACAGACTTCATGAGAATGAAAACCTCTTATTTGGGAAGCGGGCAGCAACTAACAGAATGGTATTTAACAAGGAGAAATGCAAAGTCCTACATCTGGGCAAGAAAACTGAAAAAAGCACATACAGAATGGGATAAATTGAGCTAAGCTGTGGCACATGTAAAAAAGTACTTGTGTATACTGACAGATCATAGACTGAACATGAGTCAACAATATGATGCAGCAGCCAAAAAGGCAAACACAATTCTGTGATGTACTAAGAGAAGCATAGAGTCTAGATAGTGTTAGGTAATTATCCCCCTCTACTCTTACTTGTTCAGACCACATCTGAAATACTGTGTCCAGTTCTGGGCAGCTCACTTTAAAAAAGACATAGACAAACTGGAGCAAGTTCAGAGAAGAGTTACCAAGATGGGGAGTGGTCTGCAAATCATGTCCTATGAGGAATGGTTAAAGGATCTCGGAATGTTTAGCTTGCAAAAAAGAAGGCAGAGAGGAGACTTAATTGCTGTCTACAAATATCTGAAGGGCTGTCACAGTGTAGAGGGATCAGCCCTATTCTCATTTGTACAAGGAAAGACTAGAGGCAATAGGATGAAACTGAAAGGGAGGAGACACAAATTAGATATTAGAAAAAACTTTCTGACAGTGAGGGTGATGAATGAGTGGAACAGGTTGCCACAGGAGGTGGGGAGTTCTCCTTCAATGGAAGTGTTCAAACAAAGGCTGGATAAATATCTGTCTGGGATGATTTAGTGAATCCTGCACTGAGCAGGGGGTTGGACCCGATGAACCTTGAGGTCCCTTCCAACTCTACCATTCTAGGATTTCATGTGGATTCTACATATA
Organism: Eleutherodactylus coqui; assembly: GCF_035609145.1. Lineage (NCBI taxonomy): Eukaryota > Metazoa > Chordata > Amphibia > Anura > Eleutherodactylidae > Eleutherodactylus > Eleutherodactylus coqui. Next base: position 144,442,483 of record NC_089839.1, read on the forward strand.
TGAAGTGTACAATATCATAATAGTAAACACTCCTTACAAGTTTTTTCTTTTCAAACCAAACCTCCATTTCTCATAACTTGTATGCTGTTATACTTGTAGAATTTGTTTCCTCAGTCCTCATGCATGACCTTACAATTATCTACACTTTATTTACTATTTTTGTGCCTCAGCCTCCAGCTTCCTCAGCCCTCCCTGTAATATCATATTATCCTGTGATTACCTTACACGGCTTAGGATTGTTACTAAGAATAAGGGAAATACTAACCCTGTGGCATCGCACTGATGACTGTCCCCAATCTCAGAGTGTCCCATTAATAACTGTCCTCTGTTTCCTGCCCCTGAGCCAACTGTCCCCCAATTCCTACCAACCTTTTATGTGGCACGGAATCAAATGCAAATGTTTTCTTTAAAGTAGATTGACATTAAGAAAGTATTTGCCACATAACATTAATTTTTAGTTTTCCTCTTGTTCATCTTTTATCAGTCTGTTAGGTCAAATTGTAAAACACCCTATTTGAGGTAGTAGATGGATCCCAAGAAGGACTCTACTGTTAGAAAGAAGAGCTGTGTCAAAGTTGGTTTCATTGGCACAAATGGTAATTCTTCACTTCCCCTGCAGGAATCCCAGCTGACAGTTCACAGGGGATTGAGCAGCAGAGTCTTCTGTGATGGAGGTAGTCAGGGGAACAATCAAGGGCTGAAAAGTCCTAATGTTGGTCTAATGTCTAGTGTTTTAGATTCTTGAGCTTGTTTCATGATCATCTGAAAACTGTAAGGCAGGGTTCACACACGGCGGATTCGCGTCGGAAATCTCGCGGTTTGGCCGCAGCAAAAACCGCGAGATTTCCGCCGGGAGAACCGCCGCGGTTTAAGCCGCGGCAGCTTTGAAGCGGTCCGGCCGCATGCTTTTCCGTTGCGGCCGGCTCTCCCATAGAGGAGAGCGTGGCCGTAACATAAATAAACAAAAAACCGACTGTAAACAGACCTGCTCAATCTTTTGAAACCGGCCGCCGCAGCCGCGGTTTCAACCGGATTTACCGCAGCGGATTAGCCGTCCCGTGTGGACGAGGTTTCTGAGAAACCTCGTCCACATGGCTGGCTAATCCCGAGATTAGCGGCCGCGGGCGGTTTTGCCGCGGGCGGATCTGCTGCGGCAGAACCGCGGCAAATCCGCCTTGTGTGAATGCAGCCTAAACCTGTTTATTATATAGTTTGTATCACTACAGATGCAACACTGAAAACATGCTGTATGTTGTTGACCTTGAGTGTTTTCTTTCTACCTCCATGTATAAGTGGGGTTGTCTGTGTTCTCTCCTATATATTAGCAGCTTCTACATGCTCCATTCCATTATTTAGTTATATGGCTGATATAAATGGTTTCCTTTCATCAAACCGTTCAGCTCTCTTCAATCTTACTTACCTGCTCATCGCTTCTTCTCTGTCCTTCAACATCTTATTTTTTAGATTCTCATAAATCAAGCATTCTGCTATCATGTAGCCGGCTATGGAGGGATATTATAGATTGAGAAGAAGCACATTTCAGCAAGCTAGGGAGGCCACTGTGCATAGAAAGGGACTGGCCACTATAAACAATGGCAGTCTTAGGGCTCCTGCACATGAGTGTATGTGTATATACGCTCGTGAGAGCATAACATGATTGCGCTGTGAATGGAGTGCCATTACGTGTTCTTGCGAATGTATCTGTGCTGCTTACTGTACTTTTTTTGCACTTCCAATGCCATTATCATCAACACGGAATGCAGCCATGACGTTTTTTTGAATGGTTAAGCAGCCTTATTAGTCCCCAGTGTTATCAATTAACACTGCGAAATCGCACAGTTATGTGTGTGATTCTGGGCAGACGGGGTGCGCATTTGCGTACCCCCTTAGACTCCTCCGGTGTCTTGGGTGCGCAAAAAAAGAGCATGTCACATATTTTTTCCCCCTGGCGTAAATGCATGTGCGAAAACTAGTGATATCAATGGGTTCTATTGTCAGCAGTTTGTACAAGTGATTTTGTGCACACGAAAATTTTGTGCCCATGCGAAGGCTCTTTTACATGGAATGACCGTTCAATAAATTGTTCAAATGAGCAAAAATGAATGATAACGTTTAAGTGTAAATGCAGCCAACGATCGAAAAACAAATGATAAATAGTTTGTTTTTCATTCATTTTGTGCAGGCATAAAAATCATCGCTGGCTCGTTCACTAATCGTTTGGTTTAAATAGCGATTGTTCAGTCCCACCCACTTATGCAGCGAATGTGAATGACTGAACGATTTCTTGTTAGAACGAGTCAATGATGTATCTGCTGTATAAACCGGCTGCTCGTTTAAACAAGAAATCGGCAGATCTAAACGGGTCTTTAGGGGAACAATTTGCTTACGAAGCTGCTGGCTGCTAAAAACAATGACAGGCTAAGGGTGACTACCCACTACAGTTCTTTTTCACTGCGAAATTCGCAGCGAATTTTTTTTCTGCAGGGATCTATGGGACTTGTAATGTTAAAATCGCGATCTCGCAAAATCGCAATTTACCGCAACATCGCGATTTTAACATTACAAGTCCCATAGACCCCTGCAGAAAAAAAAACGCTGCGAATTTCGCAGTGAAAAAAAACTGTAGTGGGTAGTCACCCTTAAGAAAACTTCTTTCATCTTAATACCAAGGAAAAGATGAGGGCTTCTGACAAATGATACATCTGTATTCTATTCTACATGGTACCGTTGCTCCCAATTTAGATGTTTTTGACATTTAACACTTGGCTATCAGTTGTGATTTGCCACTCTAAACTCCCCCCCCCCCCCCGCAGAAGTAACAATGACCCCTTTCCTTCTCCCCACACCCTGCTTTACCCTTTGTTTTTTCTCTAATTGTTTCTATTAATTGAATGATTAGTTGTACACTTATACTAAAAGTACTCCTCATCTACTTTGTACTTTTACCTTGGTGATTACAATGTACCAGTCAGTTGGCACTCATCTGAACATGTTGTCCTGTTTGTATATTTATGTGCCAACTGATGAGAAATAAAATCTTTTGAACTTTATAGTACTGGTCTGACTGCTCAGTGTACTTTTGGCAGTTATATTTCCCCCGTCCATGGTTTTAATAGTACCATCTAAGATGGTTCTCTTCAAAAACATGAACCCGCCATTTCTTTTTCTGATGTAGGCTGATTACTGGGAAATATAGCATCTAAATCTAATCTCACAATATCGATTCACAGGGACCAATCAACAGTGATGTAATAACAGTATGTAGTGCTTTATACATTGACTTCAGTCAAATACCAGCGTTTCCTTTTTACAGATACACACAAAATGAGATGAGCCTAGAATTCTATGATATTGAAATCAAGAATCTACTTCTTGCTTTTTGGGGACACTTTCTCTTGAGGACATTTTCAGCAATGTAACTTAAGGGAAGCAAGAACCAGCCTCTACTAGATATTGTAGGACCCCTTCATGATATCAGGTTTAACACAGAAGTGTGTTCTTTACTGTAAGAGCAGTGAGACTGTGGAACTTTGCCTGAGGACGTGGTGATAGCAAAATCGATAAATGAGTTTAAGAGGGAACTAGATGCCTTTCTAGAGCACTATGATATTACAGAATATAGACATTAAATACCAGAGGGTTGTTTATCCGGGTCTTGTAGTCAGGTGGGAACTTTCAAAACGTTGATCCAGGGATTATTCTGACTGCTATTATGGAGTTAGGAAGGAATTTCTCCCCCCGAAGGGGCTAAATTGGCTTCTGCCTTTGTTTTGCCTTCCTCTGGATCACCAAGGGGGTGTGGAAATAGGCTGAACTAGATGGACAATGTCTACTTTCGGCCTAACATACTATGTTACTATCTGCAGAGCGTCTGTGCAGAACTGGATTCTACTGTTACAGATGTAGCCATCATTAACAAGACTGGCACATTGTGATAACTCAATCTACAGCATGGTAATGTATTGTAGTTAAATTATCATAGTCTGTTAATTGTCAAGTTACGTTCTGCTACATCTATACATGGCCACTGCATGTTGATAATCTAATATTTGTATAGTGCTTTTTTGACTAGTGGTATGGAGGTATTGTTCAGATACTATGTGGTGGCAATATGCCATCATGACGTGGTGACACTAGTTGGTTCATGTATAGTGGTATTACATGAAAATTGTATGAGTGCATTATTTAGAGGTATACTATCCTACATAGTTTAGTTTTTGTAGCAGGGAAAATTATTTGGGAGCAGGTTATTTTATGGTTATAGATTCAAAGTAACATATATATATATATATATATATATATATATGTGTGTGTGTGTGTGTGTGTGTGTGTGTGTAATGTATTCATTTGTATATTATATACTTTGGGGTATATATCCTTTACCACTCAAGCAATTTTATAACTTACTGATGAGTCATTTCCCCTATTTCTTTGAGCTTAGTTATTCTTAACACAATTAATATTTTATATGATATTGATCTGTCATATTAAAGCAAGGTACTTGCTCAGTCCTGGGTGAACAGATGGAACATAAAAAACATAGTAATATAATTTTGTTCATTAATAATCATGCTTGTTAATAGCTTACTTAAACCTGTGTCTGATCAGCAGCATCTCAACTCCCAAATCTTTTTTCCAATGAAAAGGCACCCTAGAATTAATGCAATACCTTAGGGCAGTCTTCATTTGCATAACCACTCCCTTTATTTTCATGGCCACACCCACAACTATAGCACACACCACACATCTCTGCTGCTTACTACCTCTTCAGACATCATCATTTCCAGGATGACATCCTTGCATAACTTACCAAGAGATTTAAATCCTGTTCTGATTGCCTGTCTAGGAACAGGACACAAGAACCACTACTGTACTCTTCTTGTCAGGCTGAGTGGAGATATAAATGTGAAGGTGTTCCCTTCTGGAAGCCTGGTATAGGATGACAGACTCCTGATTGATGAAAGCTTCTAATTATAAATCGCCCTCCATGACAGTCCGAGCAGGAGGCAGAAACATAAGAATGGTTTATAGATGCCGAGGAGTCTGCCAACGGAAAGCTTTGGATAATTTGTTATGAAACAATCACTGCTCCCTTCCCACAGGCAAGACTGCAGAGGTTAGCATGTCACTGCTCCAAATCTCCAGCTCAAGGATACACAGAAATAAATGCAGAGATTGGCAAGACTTCTTAAGGGGAAATGGCAGACACCTATAACCCCGAGAGAGAGTAAGGCGCCCCATGCTTACTTGACCTGCACTATAAATATAATTGAGCTCAACTGTTTTATTGTGCCATCTTGCTTCAGTCTTTCTCACACTTCATTGCTCGACTCCTACTACCAACCTCCCAGCTCAGACCCTAAAACAACCAACCAATCACTGTGACAATTACTGCCTCAACTTAACAACTCAAGGCGCTGGTGGGTATTGAGTTGCCAATCTGCCATGGCTGGGTCCATTGCTTCCTCCCCTGCATGGCAAGGCTTCTCCTCTCTCTCAGCTCCTACTCACCTTTTTTATCTTCTCCCAGCTCCGTTTTGAGGGTTCCCTTCTGGATCCTCACCTCCAACAATGATGTTTTGACCCATGTGATTATATGATGAGTAATCCCTGGTGGCCAAGATGCAGTATTGGGCGGCGGAGGGGGGGGGGGGCAGTCAACACTCTACAGGAATGTAGGGAGAAGATACAGGAGTGCAGAGGGTGAATATATGTTACATTTATGCGGTATAGTTTTTACACAGCATGTGGATGAGTGCTTTGTGAATCCTATCGACTTTGCAGCTATTGTAATACGCAGTGTATTTTCTGCATGCAAATCCACACCAGAAAAACGTTACTTATTTGCTACATGTGAACATACTCTAATAATTCAAAACCACATGGGACCTTTCACATGGGACAGAATATTTCTCAACAGTGTTTGGATTATATAGTCCCTGAATTCCGCACCAAAATTCGCTCGGCCAACAGTGGATTTTGATGCAGAATTGCTGGCAGAATTCTGCTGTTTTAATTCCGCACCAAAATCCGTAAATTAGCAGTGTGGATTTTGTGGCTGAGTATTCCGCAGGGTGGTACATTCAGCAACGCTGTTGTGAAGTATTCTGTCCTGTGGGGATGGTCCCTATATAACGCCATATTCTTGTTTATGCATTTTATTGCTTTTTAAAGACCTCAGTGGCTGGTCGTATGTCTCTCTTAAGTGGGGTTCACTCAGGGCCGAATTGCAGCGCAATTTCCGTGCAAACCCTCCACTTGGAAATTCCGCAGAATTTATAGTAGCAGCAAAGTGGACAAGATTTTAAAATATGTTAGACTCCTTGGAACTTTTACCAACATTTACCTGTGGTATTGCTCATGTAATTGTGCGGAGGCTACATTCTTACTTGAGTATTTAGGTCTATATTTTCCATTGATATCTCTAAGCCAAAAACCAGAGTGCAATCTGCACAGCAAGGTACAAATCTTTTCCTAAGGCTCTGTTCACATAGCAGTTTGTAGCAGATCCTACACGACATCTGCCTCTGAATCCAAGCCCTTTTAGCAGCCAATTGAGTTCAGTGGGGATCCATGCCACAGTTCATACGACGTGGGATTTTCCATGCAAGGATTTAAAATCCACGTAAAGAAGAATTGCCATGTCAGTTATTTAGGTAGAATTCTACACATAAGTGCCATTGAACGGAGCTAATCTGTATGCAGATCCCTGACAACTGCAATGCAAAATTTGTGGACGAAATCCCATTTCTGTCACAGATCAAGACATGAATCCACATCAGCGTTTTGTTATGTGGATCTTAGATCATGCAAGCAGGGCCTTAAAAGTTTTCTCCATTTTTGTTCCATTCCTAGTTTTGCCTTCCAGATACTAGATTTAAAATTCAGACCAAAATACTGCACTATGAAATTGGCCTCAGGGCTCCTACACACTTGTGTTTTTTTAACGATGCGATATCACTGCGTTTTTTTTTTAACGCGATTGTCAATGGGACTTTCTGATGTTAAAAACGCATCGCAAGTTTGTGCTTTGCAACTTTGGTGCAATGCGTTTTAAAAAAAATCCTATTGACAATCGCGTTAAAAAAATGCATAGATATCGCAGCGTAAAAAAAAACGCAGGAGGGTAGGAGCCCTTAGGGCGGTTTCAGACGGCCTTATGCACAACTATGCTCACCTGTATTGGAGCGTTGTTGTGCATTTTTTTCTGCTTTTCGGGTGTTTCAAACTCTGTATAGAAGTTTGAAAAAAAAAAACACAGGAACATAGGTGCCGCCCTATCTTTGCCACACTTAGTATTAACAATGGGGCATTTCCGATCTTTTCTTGCCCGTACTGAGAGAATCCCTATAGTGAAAAGCAATCTATTGAAATAAATGGTTTTGTCCCGTTATGATAATCATGACCGCATGATGAAACTTAAACATGCCCATGTGTTTAAGCCCTAAGGCCTCATGTCCACAGGAAAAATCAGGCCCGCTACGGATTCTCCATGGAGAACCCGTAGCGGGTCCCTCCTGCTCCACGGACATGAGGCAGTAAAATAAGAATAAACTCACCTGCTGCAGACCGTGCAGGTCTTCCCTTATTCGCGGCCGGATCTTCTTTCTTCAGCCCAGCGGATGTGCTCAGCACGCCGGCTACGTGCCGCGCGCATGCGCCGGGCACAACCGCTGGGCCGAAGTAAGAAGATCAAGCCGCGAAGAAGGAAGTTTAGGTCGCGAAGAAGGGAAGACCCGTACCGTCCGGAGCAGGTGAGTTTAATTCAGACACGGGTCTCCCGCGGATCCGGACGGCTTCCATAGGCCTCAATAGAAGCCTGCAGGAGCCGTCCCCGCGGAAGACCCACACTAAAATGGAGCATGTCCGGATTTTTTCCTGCACACAGGACCCGCGCCTGCAGGGAAAAATGACATCCGCAGGTATTTAACTACCTGCGGGTGTCTAATGCATCCCTATGGGGCGCGGATCCATGTGCGGGAGAAACGCTGCAGATTTTAATTCTTAATTTCCCCGTAGACATGAGGCCTAAGGGTGGATGCACATGAGCGTATTTAATCGCATAGCACATAAACGTCACACTATAGCAAGTGTATATGTGCTCACACCTGTTTGCAGCCGCCCTTAGTCTGGGCAACAGCAGAAAGCATTGTCTAAATGTTATCTCATGGCTTCACGAGAGGGGTTAATAACTGGCTGGCTTCCAAGAGAGATGGAGCGCTACTCACATTGTGCGCAAGTCGTAATATGTATCTCCCAATGTCTTTCAAATAATCTGCTACATTTTAAACATAAACATATGCGCAATCAGTTCTTAAAGAAGGAGCAATTTATCATATAATATTAAAACTCTGATCTCCTAAAGCACACATGCAGCCTAATAATCTCCTGAATAAAACATCCACATATGCCCACTGATCTCCTGAATAAAACATTTAAATATGCACATTGATCTCTTGAAGCAGAAATCCTGCACTCATGAAGCAAGTAATGGAGAATATCTTGCAAGGATGTGCGTGAGAGTACAGAGGCTGGAGATAAGAAAATCATTTTTTAATTGCAATATATGAAACACGCAGTATATGTGGCCATGAATGTGGCGGAGTCCTTGTGATACTGTAGAGGTTCCCTTGTGTGCTGTATGTCAGAGATATTCTGCCCTAGAAGCAATGCCTCTATGGGGGAATACCGCCGTACATGCCACATGCAATGCAAGATGACACCTTTATTTAATATCAGATTTACATGCAATCTGACAGAAGAGCATGCAATCCACACGACGAGAAAGAATCACATCCGCATGCTTTTAGCTGCTTTGTGGATGCTAGTGCATCCCTTTGGGTGGCTTGATTTGCAGATCTCCCGCGCGGGTGCCCCCACATAGCTTCCGCAAATCAAATCTGCCCGTGGACATTGGGCCCAAATAGCTCAGCACAACTAATATAACTTGGGTTCTCCAAATTCAACACAAAATGCTACTTTTAATGACACCTGCAGTGTCAGAATTATTCAACCCTCTGAACTGAATTCCTCATAAGACACCTGATGCAACTAATCAAGAGCTTTACTAGTTGCATCAGGTGTGCTTAAGATAAAACACAAAATATTTGAAGCCTGGCTAGGGCTTTATTGACTGTGATGTTTAATTAGTTAATTAGTATATATATATTAGAGCTAGAGAAATGCTGCACAATAAGCATGGTTTCAAAAATAGAGGTACTAATAGTCTAATAGTCTAGAATGGCATCAATTCTTCTAGGTACACTTGTAAAAAGGAATTTTGTAAGATTATGGTCAATTATACCAAGCAGGCGATAGTGATTATTTTTATGTGTAGGTTGAAAGAAACACAGTCATTAACTGAGATAGCTGTGTATAAGGCTTAAAACTGAATGAGGAACAGCCAAACTCTGCTACAAAGGTGAGGTTGTGGAAGACAGTTACATGTCACAGGTCATACACCATGGCAAGACTGAGACACAAGGTAGTTATATTGCATCAACAAGGTCTCTCCCAGGCAAGAATTTCAAAGCAGACTGGGGTTTCAAGATGTGCTGTTCCAGCTCTTTTGAAGAAGCACAAAGAAATGGGCAACATTAAGGACTGTAGACGGAGTGGTCAGCTAAGTAACTTAATGTAGTAGGTGACAAAGACATCATGCTTACTTATATTGAAAATTGAAGGTGTCCAGCATTTCCATCAGCTCAAAACTGGCAGAAACCATTGGGTACACCCATCTACTGCTTGGAGAACTGTAGCCAGAAGTGGTTTTCATGGAAGAATTGTTGACAAAAAGTCATACCTTCCATGTAGAAACAAGGCAACTAGGTATGAAAACATAGGAACTGGGGTGTAGAAAAATGGCAGCAGGTGTTCTGAACTGATGAGTCAAAATTTGAAAGAATTGGCTGTAACAGAAGGAAGTTTGTTTCCCGAAGGACTGGAGAGAACAGTACAATGAGCGTCTACAGGCAACCATAAAGAATGGTGGAGGTTCCTTGCAAGCTTGAGGCTGCTTTTTTTGGGAGCATTTGGTCAGGATTAATGGTGTCCTCAATGCTGAGAAATACAGGCAGATACTTATCCATCACGCAATACCATCAGGGAGGCATCTTAATGGCTACAAATGTATGCAGGACATATTTATGCCAGGCATATGTCTTGACTTAAGGAACGAGCCATAGATCCCAAAGTCATCACTTCTGGTATGATAAATAGAACATATTCCAGCTCTTTTGGATTACACTTGTGGTCATTTATAGCCCTGGATTCACACAAGAGAGATTTTCCAGAAGATGCTGCAAACCCTGTGGTTAATTGTAAATCTTAAGGAGTCACATCAGGGCATAGCACCTTCATTCACTAGTTGTAATAGAGCCGCTGTCTCTCCAAGTATTCACAGCAGGACTCCTTTTTCCTGGGTGGTAACAGCAAGATCTCTCCTTTCCCTGGTAGCCAAACAAGACCCTTTCCCTTCACAAGACATTTATCTCCATTGTGTGTCTATGGTGTGTACTCTGCTAGTACAAATCTTCATGTGAACATACTTTTCCTTGCTCCTGCATGAATTTTTGGTATCAGACATCGAGGAAGAACAAATATTCAGTGGGTAATTACCTGCGACGACCTGCTGTAGCATCTGAGGAGCAGGCCCCAGCATAGGAGACAGCAGGGTAGAGTTTGGGCCTTGTCACGGTGGCTCTAAGGTCTCCCACCCGGACACCTCCAAGGGACCAAAGGCTGGCTATTTAAATAGGAAGACCCACTGGTGGATTACCTTAGTCTTTGTGTCATTTGTGACACTACCGTTCCATCCTCTGTGGTGAATGCAGCTGTTGGCATTAAAGGGTCCACATACAGGGATTTAACTTTCAGAGCCAAACCGGGAACAGTCGGTGAAGCTCGTTTACTTGTAATAACTTGATATAACTCAGCAATACACACCAGCAGGAAAACAGTGTAAAACTCACAGTGGTGTGACAGGGAGAATTCACGGGTAGATAGGAGAAACCAGGTTCTGATCCCGGAAACACACTTTCTTCTCTCTCCAACTCTCTACCAGTCATCACTCACTTGAGAAGCAGGTACGCTGCAAGGTGGCTCCTCATTCTTCCTTTTTCTCTCTCTCAGTGTTCTAGGGTAATAGTGGCATCTGCTGGGTGAAACAGACCCAGGGTAGACTTTGGATTCCTCTCAGCCTCTTCCATTCTGGACCACACAGAGCTGAAGGTCTCTGTGTGGCTCTCTTGCAAAAGCTTCAAACACTCCAAAATCATAGACAAGAAGAACAGCTCCACTCATGCACCTTGCATCCACATATATAAAACAATGTCACATGACAAACAAATAGATATATTTCCAGACATAACCCAGACAGTAACCCATTCAGTCCTGCAGAGGTGCAATACACGTCATATTCATACACATAGAAGACACTGACGATACAATAAGCACAAGACAAATATATTCACACTGATGGAGGGACCCCACTAACTCTGGTCCACTACATTGTTATAACCTCTGCCAGCAGCTTTCAAGTTAGACCTCCCATAGACACATGCCTACGAAATGGTAAATCTGGTCCTGGCTGGTCCAGGTTATTTGGTTGGCAATGATGCCCACGTCTCCCAGATAGCTACAATTGTGTGATTTGACCAGAATTAGGAACACAAAGGCAGACAAATCAGATTTATTTTCACTGGTGATTTCTTTAGGTTCTAGAGTCGAATGTTTGTACTGCTTATAATGTCCTGAAAGATAACGCTGTTTTTGAACAGTCCAAGAAAACGATAATCTTCAAAATGTTGCTTCTCTCAGAGGTATAACCGGACGAGGAGCCTCGTATTAATGCAGGATACGACGTCCTAGAATTCCTTTGTAAATCAGAAAGGGTTATATTCTCGGAAATAAAATTTGTATTTGCCCAGCAAAACCTTGACTTGTTTGGTCTCCAATGAATAATGTAATTCTTGCTATCACACTCTAGAAATGTATTATACATTCGCTTCTACCCCTCGGACAATACAGTCTGGTAAGATGCTGGATGGTATTTCATATTTATTTCACATTCTACCACCACAAAGATGAAATAATGAAAAGCAAAAACTGTGGACGATTAATTTCCTCATCTGAGCTATAGGGGATGTTCTGGCCATTAAGCTGCTATAGGGATGTTGTCAGGATGCAGGAGGGGGGTCTGATCTAGGTTTTATTGCCAATTCTCCCTCTAATGCAGGCATTTTATCACATTCTCTGTCTTGAATATGAATGCTTGTTGATGTGTGGAATATGAGAAGTTGATTGCATTGGACTATATACATGTTGATGTTTAAGCACCATAATGCATGGTGTAAATATAATATAGTCAGCGCTAACACAGAATATTGTGTGTACCGCTCTGGACATCTGTGTATAAAGATGCACTATGGTGGGTACAGTAGATAACCAGGGGCTTGTCTTCTGCACCTGTGACAATTGGCAACTTCATGTACTTTCCTCTGGATGAGCACTGCAAGATAAGAACCTAAACAGACTAATGTGTTCGCATTTGCACAGGCACAGCTTGGGAGAATTACCCTGCTCTGATTTAAAAGGCTAGTTAGCCCATAGCAGTGCCAGTGATTGTGGTTATGCACTTTGTTTAGCGCATACCCACGTGGGCAGATGTTCGTGTTTGCACACCTTACATAGACTTCTATGGGGCTCTTTGGCGGGGAAACACGCATATATAGAGCAGGTACTGTTTTTTTGCTCCCGCTAAAACAACGGTCACAAAAAAAAGTGGGAATGAACCCATTGAAATCAATGGAAGAAATGCAAGGAAACCACAACAGATGCACAGGAAATGGCTGTAGGTCCAACGTAGGATAAAAACTCTTTCTTGAAAATTCCAGACAGATGTAGAGGAACAAGAAGCATGTGCCACCTTACATGTTTCAGACATGTCTATGAATAACGGCAACATGCTTGCCTGAGACATATAAGACGGCACATCATGCTTCCTGTTCCTTTATGTCTGTCTGGATTTTTCAATAAAGAGAGAGAGTTTTTATCCTACACTGGATCTTCTTCCTTTTTCTGTGCATTGAAATCAATGGGTTCTATTCTCTACGTAGGATATTCCCATGTGCAAAATCGCAGTGTAACACGTTTGTGTGTTTAAACCCCAAACTTGATGATTTGCTCCTTTTTTCAACCCCAGAATATGACTATGATTCACAACTACCAACAGTAAGCCATTTAGATCTAGGATCTAATAATGTCATATTCTTGATTTATGATTTAATTTAATCAGAGAAGAACATTTTTTTTTGCATTAAACGGACTAATGTTTATTTCTATACAGCTATTAGGGATTACCTTGTGATATCTTACTGTTATGCCTCCATGTGTGGCACAACACTGCAATCTTCATGCAACTCTATCGTGAGACTGAGCCAACTTACTTCTACTCTAATATTATAATACATTGAGACATACAGTAATGAAATACCTGCTCATTGAAGGGATGCTTGTGTCACTTGGATAACATAAACCGTCTCTGCAACTTGCTTTACGGTAATGAATAATCATAAATGTAAATTATTCATTGTTATGGTAATACTGTCTGAATAGCTCCTTATCACTATGTTATTTATGCTTAGCACTCTCGCATTATCGTGGCAGGGTAATTGTGTCAGCACCAGATATCTAGTGATTCAGGAGAACATAGCACACACTCAGAACACCAGTTATTTTTGTGGTAGACATCTAAAAACAGAAACCTCAATGATAAGAAGGTAAAGCATGCCTCCTGCCAAAACGGAAAAGTTCTGAGTAGTTTTCAGGGGTGCACGACTTTATGAGTATGTGTAACCTCTTCTACAGCTCTAAATAAAGCTAGAGCCAGATGGAGTGCAGAGTTATCACAGTGATGCATGTTAAGACCTGGAGAGAACGGGTATACTTAGACTGGCTGCACGCAGACGGGTCGGATTTCGCATACGGAATCCGACAGCGGAGTCCGACCCTGTGCCCAGCTGGCATCCACACTTGCCTTCTTTTCTTCCGTCTTCTCTGAACTTAGGATGGTCCGCATGGTGAGCCGTCGGACATGCGCAGTACAGATTTTTTTTTTGTTTAAATCTCTGCTTTTCCCCCGTCATCGCTAGGCGATGACGTGGAACTCACGACCTTTCCGCAGTTTCATTGCGGAAGAGCCACAGATTGACTTCAATGAAAGCCGTCCGCATGTAACCCATGCCAAAATAGAACATGCTGCGATTTTTCCTCCACGAGCAGAAAGTCGCAATTGGTTTCTGCTTGTGTAGAGGAAAAAGCAGCTTTCAATAGCATTTTATTGGTGGTATTTGCTGCAGCATCCGGAGGCAGATGCCCGCTCCGGATTCCGCAATGCAAATCCACCCGTGTGCAGGTGGCCCTTAACGTTCTATTGTAATGTGGAATAAGTGAAAATTATAATCACATTGACGTCATTCCTCAAGCTCCATCTTGATCCTTTCTTAATTGAGGTCAGAGGGTGATGGATTTATCTGTCATCTGTTTTTCAGTTATTAAAAAACTGCAAAACATGTGAACTCAGCCTAATGCATTGTAAATACATTGACATTCTCGCTCCTGAAATCCTGCAATATACCCTATATACTTCAATATAACTACAGCTCAGTGCAAACTCATAGACTGGGAAGGGTGGCAGGGGAGGCACTGCAAGCCAGCTCTTCACACCCACACGCTGAATAGACCCACTATCTCTATCTGGTCCAGACTGCCCTGAAGACCTCTTCTAGCCATGACTCATTCTGCAACACTCTCCTCACCTTTCCAGTATCCCTAATGCTGCTCTCAGTGTCCCTATACAGTAATAGTACACTTACTGTGTCCACCACTAAATAATATTGCCTCCTTTCTGCCCCTCATGGCAATAAGCCACTTTGTACCCCATTTATCTTCTGACTGCCATTGTGATTCTTTTTTAATCAGCTCCTAGCCTGCAGTTAATAGTTCATTAGTGACCAGCTGTCACACACAGCGTGGTGCCCATCCAGCCCTGTGCATGCATCTTCTGTTCTGTCCCTTGACACATGTGCTTGACAATAGGAGGACTCAGAGCACCAGACATAGAGGAGCAGAATAGAAGAAGATGACTGGGCACCATGCTGTGTGCAAGATTTAATCACTAATTAAGTATTAACTGTCACTCTCCTCTTTCCCCCAAGCTTTCAATTGTGTTTACAGCCAAAGGACCCAAACACAGTAGGAAATGGTGCCGCCGTCATGTGACCCTCTGCTAAAGGGGCCCAGGGCATGCGCACCAGTTACCCTACAGGTAAAGCAGCCCTGGGCTATGATAGTAAACTGAATATACACCCCTGGTGAAGGGAAGTGCTGTTGATGCAATGCACCTTCATCTATGCATGGCTGGGAAAATAGCAAACTGCTGTTGGTATATTTCCATTGTCTGTGCTTACACTACCTGGCTGCCATTTGCTGATTTCATAGTCATATAATTAAACATTCAGTTGTGAATTGGCATTGAAATGTCCATCAGGTTCATCTTTTAATGATTATAAAACCCAGTTTCATTACTTTCAACTAAAAATAAATTGATTAATTAGTTTACTCTAAAACTATTTAATGTAACCAGGAATATATGGTTGTGTGCAGCTACTTAGACCAACACACTCCAGGAGTGTTCTGCCTTCATTTAGATGTTTTTTCATATTGTGAGAATGAAGTCGCCCGAATGTGACCTCCTAACTGTCAGCCGATAATAGACACTCTTCAGCTTCGCTGACACCGTGACCCAGTCATCCTGCCAGGTTTACATTTTGTCCTTGAAGTGGCTAGAGAGGCAGTTGATTAAATAGTCAATAAATGACATCTTTTAAACAACAGCTAGGAAAATATTGTATAACAATCTGAACATTGAGCAGCAATCAGAAAAAAACTTTGTGCAGATATAAGATTGCTAATATAGACTAATCCTCTGACTGCAGTGCAGAGAAATGGTGCAGGGATTAAGCTATGACCACCATTCTTCTGACGGCTGTTAAACCTGCAAGAGTTCTTACTGTCCAAACTAATAAGTAACTGGGATTAGAGTTGAAGAAAATACACATAATGTCAGAAAGATAGGGCACAGGGAAAGAACTTTATTAACTTCAGCAGGGTTCTTTTTGGGTTGGAGAGGTCTCTTTTTTGCTCATAGAGTGACTGTGAAGATATTCAACCCTTTCCAATCCACTGTCTGACGTCTGAAGACATTATGATTTAAGGCTGTACAGCTCTGATGTTGGAAAACAGTTGTCAGGGTTCTCTTACTGTATATTGCCAGCCTCTCTGCTGTTGGAGTCTATCCAAAGTGTCACCTCATGCAGTACTGGCTTTAGCCAGCAGATAGTGCCGTTGTATAATAGCAGAAAAAGAGTAAGCCCCTAGGAAAACCAGGATACAAATTGGATTGGAAAGGGTTAAACTTTTATACACCAGGGTCTTGGGAAGTTATTGTTTAGAGACATTTGTTTCATTGCGTACGCTCAATCTGGAACATATTTATATATGCCTGATTTTGTGTTTTGGCTTTTTTTTAATATAACAAGGCAGATAACATATTATTTAATCCAGATTTGTGTCTTTTAACATCTAATTGGGCACTTAGGCCTCATGTCCACGGGATAATTGTCATTTAAAATCTGCAGCGTTTTTCCTGCACGCGGATCCGCGCCCCATAGGGATGCATTGGACACCCGCAGGTAGTTAAATACCTGAAGGTGTCATTTTCCCCTTCAGGCGCGGATTGCGTGTGCGGTAAAAAAAAAGCGACATGCTCCATTTTAGTGCGGGTGTCCCGTGGGGACGGCTCCCGCAGGCTTCTATGGAAGCCGTCCGGATCCACGGCACACCCGCGCCTGAATTTCTGCTCTCCAAGCGTGTGAGAGCAGGAGTTTTTTAAAAAATGGTGTGCACGGCGCATGCGCACGGCACGCTGCTGGCGTGCCGAGCACATCCGCCGGGCCGAAGAAAGAAGATCCGGCCGCGACGGAAGGGAGATCCGTAGCGTCCAGATAGGTAAGTAAATTGTTATTTTTTAGCATCATGTCTGCGGGAAAGGAGAGACCCACTGCGGGATTCTCCATGAAGAATCCGCGGCGGGCCTGATTTTCCCCGTGGACATGAGGCCTTATAGTAATTTTTTTTGGAGGGGGATTGTAAAAAAAGAAATTCCAACATAGTTTTGTTATTTTTTTTATTTAATTATCATGGCGTTCAGCATGCAGAATATATGATGTGATAACTTCTTCTTCTCTCGGTCCGCACAATTCTGACAATACCAAGTTTATACAGTTTTTTATAAAGATTTGCTTTTGTGTCGTTGCATTCCAAGAGCCAGAACATTTTCATTTTTCCATCAATTGAGGGCTTGATTTTGGCAAGATGAGCGCTAGTTTTCATGTATCCAAGCTTTAGGGAACATATAACGTTTTGATCGCTGTTTATTCTATCTTTTCAAGAGGCAAGATGAAGAAAATCTGCTATTTTTTACAGTGTTCACTGTGCAGTATAGATAATATGTTAAATTACTTCTGTGGGTCAGTATGATTATGACAATGCCAAATTTAAATATTTTAAAAATATCTTGCAACTTTTTCGCAATTTTTTTTAAATGCAATTTTTTGTATCATCACATTTATAGACCCCAAATATTATTTTTCGTTTGGGCAACAGTCCTGTTTGATTTTTGTGGGATGAATTCCACTTTTTATCGATACTGTTTGGTGACAAAATTAGCTATTTTTGCCATGTTTTTTTCTTATGGTGTGCACTGGGCGAGCTAAATAATGTACAAATTTTTTTCCGTGGGTTATTACAAATGCAATGATAGCAGATTTGTGATGATTTTTTAAATGTAGTAAAGGGGAAAAGGTAGAGTTTCAATATTTGTATATTTAAAAAAAAAAATGTTTACACTTTTTTAATTTTTTTACTTTCTTCCACCATTGGTCCCTGTATTGCTTATCGGGACCCCATGGAAGACAGATTGATCCCTCTCTTTGTCAGCCTTTTACATGCTGTGATTGCATTAACTGGAGTATGTAATGGGTTAAACAGTGAGGATCAGAGGTTTCTCCCGCCCCACTGTTAGAACAGTTGCTGGCCTGGCCCCCCTTACTACTTACACATGACCTGTGACAGTATTCTAATTAAAAAGGCATTGCATGAGAATAAAGCCCATTAGTGACCACTGTCAAGGCGTATGGGCGGTCACTAAGGGGTTAATTATCATTAAAATAACAATAAAGAAACACAGTTAGCCAAGGAAAAAAACTCTAGTCTCCATTTCCTTCTGTATTATTTATATAGTTTTGTTATACTATAAAGAGAGATGGGGGGGGGGGGGTATAATAAGCTCCTATGTTTGTCCTAAGGCAGGCTTGGCCTACTGGGAGGGAGTATGAGAAAGATATGTGACCCAGATGAGGAGCTAACCCATTCAAGGTACAGTGGGATAGGGTACATACCTAAGAAAGTTCTCTCCTGGTACCATAGCATATTGGAAAAGCGGGTACATATCTTTCATTGTACTCTTGGAGGAGGTGGTTCAATGAATCTACCCCTTCCCAAGAAGAAAAGCCTTACCTTCTGCTCCTTATATTGAGCCACCACCACCCACTCCATCTTCATAACAAACGAAAATTTGCCTAAAAGTAATTTATGACAGGGTGTAAGCAGAAGTTTCTTTAATAACTTTTATATTCACATATGAGCTGCCAGTACATTACACTGTGCAGCACAATTTTTGTAACAGAGAATCTGATAGGCGGCTTAAAGTAACTTTAGTGCGCTAAATTCAAATATGATATGCATTTTTTTCTGCCACGTAAGGTTTTCCAGTTATGGGAAAACAATGCAATCCAATTGTCGTTGTATTGTATTTTTTGGAAATGTCTATACAATTAATCCAGTCGGCTCACCATTAACCTTGCTTAATAAAAAGAATAACAAAAGTGATTGCACAACTATTTCACAATCACTGTTACACGCTGACTGAACACTATAAGGGTAGGTTTATGTAACATATAGGGTATGTTTCCACGTGGCGTAAACACTGTGGATCATCCACCAGTAAGTTGTAATTAATTAACTGTGTTTTTACAGCTCATTGGTTAGACTGAATAAAAGAATCAAAATCATGAAAGAAAAATACATGTTTAGTATCACTGTGTTCGTAAAAGTCCGATCTATCAAAGAAATGCATTATTTACCCCGCACGGTAAACGTCGTCCGAAAAAAAAATTAAGAACGCCAGAAATGTGCTTTTTTGGTCATTCTGTCTCCTAAAAAAATGCAATAAAAAGCGATCAAAAGTTATATGTATTCCAAAATGGTACTGATGCAAATTACAGGACGTCCCACAAGAAGTGAGCCCTCACACAACTATGTGGACATAAAAATAAAGAATTTATTGTGCCCAGAAGATGGTGGCAGAGAATCATTTAAGAAAAATTAAATGTCTTTGAAAAAAAAACAAAAGTAGTACAGAAAAAAAAAAACGACATAAGCTTGGTATCACAGTAATCATACTGACCCATAGAATAAAATTATCATGTCATTTTTGTTGCAGTTTGTGCGCCGTAGAAACAAGACGCACTGAAAGATGGCGGAATGTCATTTTATTTTTCATTTTACTCCATTAAGAACTTTTTAAAAGTTTTTCAGTACATTATATGGTACATTAAATAGTACTATTGAAAAATACAACTCGTCCTGCAAATAACAAGCCCTCATACAGCAATAAATAAAGGAGTTGCGTTTTTTTTTTAATGAAAAAAATGCTTGGTCACTAAGGGGTTAAATAACTTGAAAATGAGACGTGCTGCTATTATTCAGTTTTACCAGTGGAATCAGCAGGTTTTACTTTTACAGAAACATATCAATTACTTTCTGTCACAATTTTTTTTAAATTTGTTGCACAGTGTAATCAATGGTTAACCAATACAATAATTAGACAGTAAAATAAATAATACAATGGTTAGCTATTGGAGCTGCAAGCAAAAGAAAATGTCCAAATTAGATAATTAAAGGGATATAATTGTGTATCAGTGAACTCTTGGCCTGAACTTTCTATGCTAATTAATAGGGATGAGCGAGTATACTCGCTAAGGCACTACTCGCTCGAGTAATGTGCCTTAGCCGAGTATCTCCCTGCTCGTCCCTAAAGATTTGGGGGCCGCCGCAGCTGACAGGTGAGTTGCGGTGGGGAGCATGGGAGAGCGGGCGGGAGAGAGGGAGAGAGAGATCTCCCGTCCGTTCCTCCCCGCTCTCCCCCGCAGCTCCCTGCCCTGCGGCTGCACCCGAATCTTTCGGGATGAGCGGGGAGATACTCGGCTAAGGCACATTACTCGAGCGAGTAGTGCCTTAGCGAGTATACTCGCTCATCCCTACTAATTAAGTATTTAGGAATCCTGCTTTACTATTTCTCTGAGTCCAGGAAATGCATTAAATGCACACCACAGAACGATTACTGGTTTAGGCTGGCCATACACATAAGATTACCATCAGCCAAACCCGTTGATTGCAGTGGGACCAGCCTACCATCTAATGTGTATTCGCGCCTCTTGACTCTCTTCCGACAGCAGATATTGGGGGAAAGAAGGATTAAGCAGTTAGATTTCAACATCCCTGAACATTATGATCATGAGAAGATAATCTGCTGCTGGAGATCTCTGGCCGTAGCTTAGGGCCCATTTACACGTCCCGATATCGTTCAATTACACAGATCCAGAGGAATCTGAATGAATATCATTCAGTGTAAATGCATGAACAGACAAAACGATGAATGATAAATTAGTTAATCCTTCAATTTATGCATAAAAACTGAACAACGATTGGTCTGTGTAAACAGGCAGTCCTTTATTTATGAACAATGGCCTGTTTACTGTGAATGGAGTCGGGCAGAAAGATCTCCGGCTCGCTCCACCTCCATGCACTAATCGATTCTCGTTTTTGGGTAAAAGCATAGGAATGACCATTGGGCATCTGCTTCCGACAGGTCATCCCATGTAAAAGGGCCCTTACGTATCGCTCTACATTCATGCTCTGTTAACAGTTATGTAAAGTGCTTGGCCAGCGTCAATGTGGGGGGGGGGGGGAATTGAGATGAGAGATTAGAATTATACATGTGAAATCTGTGTGTCTTTAGCTATCCAGGCCCTATGATAGTTTATGGGTTTGTTTCATGACGATTCTCTTTAAATTCATTAATTAGTGATAGACTGTTATAAATTATGCTACAAAATTCTTGCTACATGCGTTTACATTGCAAATATGTAATTATGGTAACATCCCGTCAATTACCTAAAATATTTGGGTACTATGTACACATCAATTAGCACCTAGTACCTGATATGGTTTTGTTAATATAATCACTCCTGGATGCAGTGAAAGTGATTCAATATTAGCGGAATGTAGTCAGTAAAATTAAAACTTCAAGGGGGAAATTAGTGAAGACTAGAATTTCATAAATATGTTGGAGTAAAATGTGCCAAATTTATGAACAAGTGCACACCTCATAATAAATTTGGCACGTTTGGCTTTGAATGCACCAGAAATTGAAATCTGGTTGTGTGCTAAGAACCGGCATAGATTTGCATGATAATTTACATAAATTTGTGGCATTAAATTATAATAAGCCTGTTGGACGGATGGTGGTCCCACCTCATCCTGTGCAGACCCACGCAGTTTTCTCATCACTTTTCAAACATGGCTATAGTAGTAAAAAGTTGTAAATTTTAGCAAAAATATGGCATGGACCAAGATTGTCTGAAAATGGATATAAATTGTTTAAAGAATCCGCCCTCCACATGTTTTCCCTACAAGCTTGTCGGAATATAGGCTAATAGTTGACTGTTATCTCATGTGAACTCCCATTAACTTCTGTGCAACAATGAATATGATTGGTCAAAGCCATCAGTGAAGCTCCAGTCTTTGGACTTCTTCAATAACCAATCTCTCATTGACTACTAAGTAAGATGTCCTGAAAAATAGCTCAACGGGCTATTAAAAGAGTGAGACATCATTTAAGCGAACCCTTTCATGTGATTACATTGTAATTTGACATGGACTATAACTCAAAAACAGTGAGAAATACTCCTTAAATTCCTGATTGGTTCTCTGCTACAGTTTTAGAGTTTATTATTAATGACAACCTATTATTTCTGCAAACTAGGAGAGCCATTCAGACATGTTTGTCAAGGGGGCAAGCCAGAAACATAGGCAGTAGTGGGCTGCAGGACTTCACATTGGTCTGATGATGTTGGGTAGAGATGAGCGAGCATACTCACTAAGGGCAATTACTCGAGCGAGCATTGTCCTTAGCGAGTACCTGCCTGCTCGGAAGAAAAGATTCGGGTGCCGACAGGGGGCGGCGGGGGAGAGCGGGGGGGGGGGGAGGAAGGGAGATCTCTCTCTCCCCCCGGCTCCCCCTGCTCACTCCCGCAACTCACCGCTCACCCGCGCTGGCAGCCGAATCTTTTCATTCGAGCGGGCCGGTACTCGCTAAGGACAATGCTCGCTCGAGTAATTGCCCTTAACGAGTATGCTTGCTCATCTCTAATGTTGGGTCATTTTTATGTTTGCTAATGATTATACATACTGCATTTAAGGATAAATGAACTAGATATATGAGAAAGAGTCAAGTTGAGTTTTATAACTACACTCTTATATGTATGTAGTATGGAAATACAATAGAGTAGTCTGTAAACTATACACTGGCTGAGGAACAATTCTATTTCTTACTTATTACCTGCACACAGAGGTTAGCAAACTCCTATACAACTGTGTGCTTGGTTCTTTGAACAGCAGTGTCCGAACCCCTCAAAAAATGGAGTGTGTGTGGGAAAGGGGGGGTATCGGCAGCAGTTAGCTGGATCATACTGTAAAGGTATACGTTCTGGTATAACTGTGGCCTCCAAGTAACTGCATAGAAGGCAAAGTACTTCCTAATATAGTCAGCTGCCATCATGTTTCTGATTGGCTGGCAGCACAGTCTACTTCCTGTGTCATTCCCAACTATCCTTCAAACTGAGAGATCAATCCTAAATACTCTTGTCATTCCATAATTGCCTCCATACAGCTGAAATATAAACCCATTGACCTTTTAATCAACTATGAAGTGTTATGATGGAATGGACAAGTTATAAATAATGACAAGAAGTGACAAGACAATGAATCACTCCTCCGTATGGCAGATACATTCTGCTATTTTTTAAGCATGTGGAACCCTGGAGACAAATAGAGCTACAAACGTCTGTTAATATATAGAGCGCACACATGGAGAAATCTGACCACTGAGTTCTTTTCACCAACAATACCGTATGAGCAGGAATCTGGTGTGTTTGACGTTATTGTGTAGTTTCTGGAGGTCGGAATAGCACTGGTTGCTTAGCAACATAGATCTCAACGTGCAATAAGCAAAAGAGACTTTTATTTCTGTTCTAAAAGCTAAGCCCATTATAATGATGATATTGTGCATACGGTTAAAACTGGAGATCAGAACAACTGAATCAACAGCTTACCTGGAAGTGAAATTACCCAGCGATGATAAGAAATTGACACCAAAGCACTCCAAAATATCAGCTAAATAAAGTTAATTTGATGTATTTAATTTTAGCATAAATGTCAGCAACTAAAATATCCATAATGCAGGCACACTGCCCTTTCTGAAGTCTAAGGAGGAAGTGGCACCTTGAATACATACGAGGGCATTCATATTTATGAGTTTTATTTGGTGTTTTATTTACCTATATTAAGTACCCACAGAATCTTGAGATGGATGAAGGAGGGTTGTGTTGCCCAACATTGATGGCTTTGACTGCTAGAAGTATAGAACGGCAGGTTCTA
The DNA here is from genome assembly GCF_035609145.1 of Eleutherodactylus coqui. Taxonomy (NCBI): domain Eukaryota; kingdom Metazoa; phylum Chordata; class Amphibia; order Anura; family Eleutherodactylidae; genus Eleutherodactylus; species Eleutherodactylus coqui. Next base: position 144,466,381 of record NC_089839.1, read on the forward strand.
TCACTGTGCACATGTAGGCCATTTATGTCTTAGTTTAATTTTGTATTTTGTTAGGGTCCTTGTCACTATTGGTAACATGGCGGTACCTGTTCTTCAGTTGCTTTACTCATCTGCTTTGGGTTACTGTTTTGTTGACTTACCAATGTCTCTGCAACGTGAAGCCATGGATTGCTGCTATTACATTCTCCTGTAGAATGGTTTGATGCACCTTAGAGTTTTTTGTTCCCTCAAGAATCCAAAAGCATGCAGGCCAGAGGCATTAAAAAAGCTACAAACCATAAACTTCCCTCTACCATGTTCTACAGTTGGGATGAGTTTTGGTGTTGGTGTTCTTTTTCCTCTGAATATAGCGTTGAGCAATTGAACTACAAATTTTCAATTTTGACTGATCTGTTTCTAGAAGCAATGTGTAACATCCAGGTGGTCTCAAGCAAATTGGGGGCAGGTTGTTTTGACAGCAGCAGTTTTCTTTGTGGTGACCTTCCTTGGACACCATTCTTGTTCACTGTTTTCTAATATGGACACATAAATAGAGGTTTTTGCAGTTTGTAGTTTTCTGTAGGACTTTTGCTGTTACCTTTGGGTTCTTTCTCGCGTCTTTCTGAATCGCCCATTGTGTTCTTACTGTGATCTTAACAAGATGCCTACTTCCAGAGGACTGGTGCTGCTCTAGAGAAGTCTTGGAGGCGGGAATGAGAGGTTCGAATTTAAGGGGCGCTCAGTCTGGTTTCGTTAGCAGAGCGGAGAGCCCGGGCTGGATGATGGATTGGGATGAGGGAAGCAATGTAAGGTGGCGCAGCGCTGTGTAGGGCTTTGTAGATGAAGGTAGTGAGTTTAAATTGAACTCTGTATTTGACGGGCAGCCAGTGCAGTGACTGGCACAGGGATGAGGCGTCCGAGTAGTGGCTGGACAGGAAGATGAGCCTGGCTGCCGCATTCAGGATGGATTGAAGAGGGGAGAGTCTGGTGCAGGGGATGCCGATCAGCAGCGAGTTTCAATAATCGAGGCGGGAGTGGATGAGGGCAATAGTGAGCGTTTTTAGTGAGTCCGCGGTGAGAAAAGAGTGGATTCTTGTAATGTTCTTGAGGTGCAGATGACATGTTCGGGACAGAGATTGGATATAGGCGGTAAAGGAGAGATTAGCGTCGAATATGACACCAAGGCAGCAGGCGTGCTGTCTGGGAGTTATGGTAGCGCCACACACTGAGATGGAGATGTCAGGATGAGGTTAGCTAGTAGAGGGCATTTTCATTCGTTTGAATGAATTTTGCACAACAATCGTCCCATGTAAATGAGCCATTAGACAACATCAGACCACATTTAATTAGTAAACAAAATGCAGAAATCTAGGTAGTTAAAATAGGTTCATTTACTTTTCCTTGCAAATCTACAATAAAATGAATCTGCTTATATGCAGCACTAGTGGAGGATCATTTGTTGTACTTAAGTGGAAAATATATATGACTCTCACAGATTCTCATTGATGGAGCAGATCGTCGGACAACAACACAAAAGAACACGGGCTGAAAACTTTTGTCACATTCGGAGCTCCATCTATCAAGTCATGTAATAAGTATGTAGTTTCATGCAGTAATGGAGGTAAAAACTGTTAGACCAAAAGCCATTAGGCCACCTGCACACTGGCAATCACAATATCGCTACGTAAAAATCGCAGCAAAATCGTAATTTTTTTCCTGCGATTTTTGAACATCAGAGCTGCTTTTTTAGCAAAACCATTGCTGCCACTTGCAAATTTCTCTTGAGTTTTTTTTTTTTGCACAATTTTGCCACGATTTTTTAGCACGAAGGTCAATTGGACTTTCTAATGTTAAAAACACATCGCATCGCACAAAAATCGCAAGTTCCTGCTTTGCGATGCCATAAAAAGGAGGCTCCATAGGGAAACATGGGAGATAAAAAAAAAAAAGAAAAATGCTGAAAGAAAAGGACATGCTGCAATTTTTTTTAACTCTACATCACATGAGTGAAACATCGCAAATGTGAAGGAAACCATTGAAAATCATTGGTTTCATAATTTCACGTTTTCACTCACTCTCACATTGCTCAAAAGACGCGCTTTTCTCGCAAGTGTGAAGGCATCCTTACAGTGAGAGTAAGGCCGCCTGCACATGGGCGGAAATCCCACGGCGGGATTTCCCACGGGATTTCCGCTGCTCAAAGCCTGCATAGGAGTGCATTACAATACGCACTCCTATGCAGACGGCCGCGGTTTGGCTGCGCGAAATCTCGCGCGGCAAACAAACCGCGGCATGTCCTATTTTTGTGCGGGGCTCGCAGAGCCTCGCACAGATACGTCACTCACCCGGCCACCGGCTCCGGCCTGCGCATGCGCCGGCTGCCCGGCAGCCGGCACATGAAAGAGCCGGGGCCGCCGGGCGCGGATGAGTACGCACTGCTCTCTGCAGGCGCTCGGGTCTCGCGGCGAGAATTCTCGCCGCCGGATCCGACCCACTCGTCTGCAGGCGGCCTAAGGCGGCAGGTTTATTGAATTGATGGATACATGGATTAGAAACAGGCTGCCTTTCTTACAGCATCTCACCTGTCCGTAGTTTGTATTTGGTGTGGCAGCTTGGTCCAGTTCACTTCCACCCTTGTACAGGTGTGGCGCTCTTCCTGGAAGGAAGCAACAATACTTCTCTCTAGTCCTGTACAACCAATTTAATATCGCTGAATAGTCATATGACTTCTTGGAAAGGTAGTGGTCACCAGGTACTTGTCCCTGCACATGGGTGCTCAATCATAGCTCAAACTAAAGCACTTCTCATCTAGTCAAGCATAACTTACAGGTTTGTTTCATCCATGGGAGCCAATCTGTGTATGTTTCTGTACTATAAAAGGACTAGCTGCCTGCAATATGCTGAAAGAAGTTTCTCCCTTCTGGGTAAATGGTGCTATTTAAGAAGCTAGTGCCATTCCACAAAGCACCGTCTCCACTTGTTCCTAAGGCTGCAATGACCCAGAAAATGTGCTAGATACCTGGTGGAAATGTGCTGAGCTTAAGGGTGTTCCAACCAGAAGAATTTATCAACCATTCAGTGGATAAGTAATATCCAGGGCATCGTTTGCTGACCTACGTCATAGACCTCTCACTAGCTGAGCCAGAAACCTACTATACACTGATGAGGTGTAAAACCCCGAAACAGCTGTCTGTCTGTGTGTGGTTGTCTTTTCCTTGTGCAGAAGATTCTGGCTTTGGCCATATTTCCCAGTTATGGTTACAAGTCTTGTTTAAAGATCTGACATTGAATTGCAGGAATGCTGCCTCCCAATAGGTGGTGCAGGTGAGGCATAGTTCTATTTTTGCATTTGCCTATTTCCCATTCATTTGAATATTTCCGAGAGTGTCATGGATGACCTTATAAATCTTATCACACCTTCTAGGTGCTTTCCCTAATGAGAAACTATACCCTTCCTTACCCACTGGATAAGTAATAAAGCAAGATCGGTAGGGGTCCAACCATAGGGACCCACACTAATTGCCATAACAGGGAATCCTGGTGCCCATTCCCCCAAGAAAAAGAGAAGTGAGGTCCTTTATTCTGTCTACAACCCCAGCGATCAGACATTTATTACTTATTTAATGGATGGTTGATAAATTCTTGTTGGATTTTCCCTTTAACTAAATTCCTACCTGGCATACAGATGCAGCATCACTATCCTTGAAGGATGGCACACTACATCTGTAGTGCAGACCACAAGGCACCTGTATGCTGATTGCGTAGCACAGGTGCTACCATTTACTTTGAATGGCGGTTGTGCTACGCAGATAGTGTCGTTGTGCCGACACTCCCTGAGCCGTGACTTACTACTGCATTAACCCACTATCGCGAGGTTATATCTGTATGTGTCCCTAAATTTATTTAGGGACACCCAACAAAGAATCCTTATGGCCCATTTACACACAAAGATTATCGCTCAAAATTCATTCAAAGAATGGCATATGAACGATATCGTTGCATGTAAATGCTGCCATTGTTCACTCTTTGGCTGAATGATAATTTTAAGGTGAGCTTAAAATCCATCATTCAGCCGAAGAGAAGAAAACACAGACCGCACACTGTGATCTGCATGGGAGATTACATCGTATTCTGCCAATAGCCTGTGCGAGAACAATGGAGCTGTGTGCAGAGCTCAGACCATATGCTGTGCTTGCAAACAGCTCCTGGAGTCCCTTTTACATGCAAATGAAGCTGATAAAGTGTTAATGGACATTAGTGTCCATTAACACTTTATGCAAAACAATTGCTAAAACTATCAATCTTTCAATTGTTTGAAAAATTGTCTTTGCATGTAAATGGGCCTTTATACTGTATGTCTGGGACCCTTCATATCTTCTGCCTATCTAACTACTCTAATTCCAGATGCTCAATACCCATTCTGAACCTTCTTTTGTTCAATCCATTTGCGCATAGTTGGATAATGTTGACCTCCTCCTCTTAAAAATGACAACCCCCACATGCTCCAAGAGCTGCTTCCTCCAATATGGTTGTTACTTTGCATTCATTTGAAATTGCCAATAACAGTATTGAAACCAAAGCAAGAAAAAAAGAATCCATTATGTGCTTGTACGTTCTTATGCAAGAAAAGGCAGAAGCAGCGTTTTCTTTCTAGTTACTGTCTGCCAGTGTTAGTGTATAAAGATGTAGTGGACCTCTGCCAACCACCTGGCTACATCTCGCATGCAGTGCCATTAGAGCAAAAGCAACTGTTTGTGTTCACTGCATGACTGATTGCAGTGGGTGTTTGATAAAGGTGAATGCCAGCTCCCTGTTTCTTATGCAAAAAGCTGTGCATCCAATAAGTAAGTAAAAGCAAGTAATCTGATAACTAGAAGCTGTAACCTTCTTGTTCTTTTGTTATGTGCGGTATATAATTACTTGTCACTACATTTAATGAACAGTTTATCGGGTACACCACACCTTGTACACAATATATTACAATATCTTCTTAATCTTTTTCAAAAAGTGACAAAGCTGCCATTATGAATGTCTTTAGTTTTGTTCAATTTCAAAAAAGCTTACAACATATGATGTAGGTGGCTGATAGCACCAGTTTGTAGCTAGGGGGACTGGAAAAGGCTCATGAGTGCAGTCTATCACTTACATTGGCAGCAAAAGTTAACAATAAAATTTTAATTTCTCTATAATGGACGTACAATATTGTTTCGCCAGTAGATTAACCCATTAAGGACTAAGCACAGTAAATTTGAGGCACTTGGTCCTGGGTTATCCTTGGCGATTAAAGCGCCTGCTTCCGCAATCAATCAGAAGCAGGACAGGTTGTCAGCTGTTACTTACAACTGAGAACCCTGAAGGAGAAGGCAGGAGTGGTTTTTAACACATTCTGCCATCTCTTTTCTCTAGTATACAGCACTCAATGAGCCCTATGTACTAAGAAGTGAAAGTGTTAGTATAACTTCCACTACCACCGGGCTCTCCTGGCGCAGCAGAGCTACAGGGTCCCAGCAGACTCTAATCAGCTCTGGCAGTGACTAGTGTCACTTCAGGGGATGTTTTCCCCTGTAACTGGGACTCCTATGGATGCTGGAGCTTCAGTGGGAAAAGGTCAAATAAAAAATAACAAAAAACATGCAAGTGTCCCCCAGAGATCTTATATGACATCATGGGGGACATAGATAGTATAAAAAATAATTACATAAATAAGTAAAACAAAGTTACAGAATAAAATAAAAAATATATACATAAAAAAGAAAATAACCCAAAGCCGACGCCAACCAAAACAGTTGCCATATGGGCCCTGTAAACCAAAACCATACATATTATATATCAAAACATCCGAAACAAAATGAGGAACCCATTCACATACTTTATTTTTAGCGTAAGTGTACTAATTTAAAAAAAGAAAACTATAAATGTTAAAAAAAATAATTTTACCCCCAATAGAACTAAAAGATGAAAAAAAATCAGTGAATAAGATATAAAAAAAATAAGCCTATATGTCACAGGAAAAAAAACGCAGAAATAATTTTGGTAGCTGAAGGAAATAGGGCAGTTAAACAACCACATGGGTAAAGTCCCTAAAAAGCGTCTGGTCCTTAAGGACCAAAACAACCTGGTCTTTAAGGGGTTAAATATGCATGGGGAAGAAAAACTATGGACATTTGTGAATGGAACTAAGGTACTGGTACTACTATGAGGCAAATATTTGGTTAATTCTGTGTGGTTCTTGGTACTCTGTGTTGGAATGAAAAAAAAAAGTTTATAGGTTTGTTATTATGCCTCTGTAAAAATATAGTTTTGGCCTATTCTGCGGGACAGGAGTGTTAACTCAATCTTTGCCTCCAAGGAAGAATGTCCCGGTGTGAAGATTCAGGATTCAGTTAAACCAGAAACATTAGGGAGTTTCTTATAGTTGCATGAAAGAATATGGTAAACGACTAAAATCAATCAATGATGTCATTACCAAAGATAACAATTAACTTGTGCCAGGGGGCACAGGAGAGAGATGTAAGTCATGCATACTGCCCGATGAGCCAACCTTTGGTAAAAAGCGGCATGTCAATTGTTGACTTACAGTAGCATGTCAGCTTTTTGCACTTTGACTTTGATGGGCTATTAAAAGGCATGTCTATCAAGCACATACACACCCAAACTGACAGATTGAAGATTGACAAAGTAATGCTGGTGTGTATATAATTTGACTATATTCTAAAATCTCATTCATTTTGCTTCTTGTCAGTGGAAGGATTGGAATTTCATTTCAACAATATATAAGTACATAGACACGTCAGTTTGGTTAATAGTTGAGTAAAACTGTAAAAAATAGTAACATAGGCTGGAAAAGACATTCTGTATGTCCTACCAGTTCAGCTTCTTATTCTGTAATATTGATCCAGAGGAAAGCAAAAACCCCATGAGGTTGAAGACAATTTTCCTAATTTTAGGGAAGAAAATCCTTCCAGATCTCCAAATCTAGCAATCAGAATAATCCCCGGATCACCAACCCTTCTGAAGTAATCACTGATTAGAACATGTTATTGTTACGATTGTGTGGGCAAACTAAGCACGGGGCCCCCACGATTGTGAACAAAGAAGGACTGGGTACGCACACAGGTTTCAGGCAACTGGCCCTGTGCTACAAGGGGAGGAATGACAGTGGCCCTACCTGAGCGAGGACATTGCCCCAATAAGGGCAGCCCAGCGGTCTTCGGATCTGGGCCCTAGCTGATCCTAGGAGCCACGCACCAGAACAGGATACATACACATGCCACATGACAGGGACTGTACAACAGGATACACAGCATACAAAATGCAACCACTAGTAACAGATGATAAGCTGAATATAAATACCAGGGATTAGTTGATGTTTTGTACAAGACGTGGAAGCTAGCAGGCCACTTCACGGCTCCTGGTTATACTGCTAGTCCCTACACTAACCAGGAGTCCAGCAGCACCAGACACAGTTCACACAGCAAGCTGCAACAGGACAGGACACAGATCACAGGTCACACAGCAAGCCGACACAAAACTGACAGAATATAAACGTAGAAACGGACATGAACCAACAAGACACAGATCACACAGCAAGCTTGCAACAGACAAGGATTCATGACTGCTTACCCTGAACACCAGAGACAGACTGACCAGGAGCTGGGTTTAAATGTGAGCACAGACCCAGGAGATTGGCTAGCAGGAAGTACCAAACCCAGCCAGCTCAATTAACCCTCAACCACCTGTAGCTGTGCTGCTAGGAAGCCTAGAACTACAGATCCCAGCAGCACATGTAACAGTTATATTGTAAAACTCAAGAAATACATCCATTGAGTTCACCATCAGCATGGCCTCAGGCAGAGAGTTCCACAGTCTCACTGCTCTTAGGGTGCATTTACACAAAGTAACATATCGTTTGAATGAACTATGTCAGGGTTTGCTTGCGCAGCTTGTTTATACAAGCAGATACCAGAAATCACTGTGTAGGTGAATGACTGAACGATCGGTATTTAAACCGATTAATTCGAGCCAACAATGATTTTTATGCCTGTATAAAATGAACAATGAACGAAAAGCAAACAATTTATCATTCAGCGTTCGGTCATTGGCTGCATTTACACTGAATGATTACACTGCTCAACAGCATTTTTGCATCTGGGGTGCGATATATCAATTCTTATGGATTTTTGGGTGTGGAATCCGAATTTACCCGTAGAAATTATGTATCACGTAAGATTTTTATGTAATTTAGATTTTTTCAATTTTTTTAGAAGGTTTTTGTGCTTATTTTCTGGTGAATTATTTATATAAAATTGAATCAGTGACTAAGCTAAACTCTTTATTTGAATGTAATGCACAGTGGATGACTGTGTAAAAATGGTCACTAGATGGCAGAACAATGTAGTTGAGCAGGAAGGTTACCGACACGAGCCTATCTGTACTGATGTTTAGTGTTTGTTGTAATCTGCATGAAGGACTTGTCTTCATTCTTACCTCAGCATATCGGTATTTTTTGAATTTCATTCACAAATACATTACCAGAAAAACATTATTGAGTTCTGATTGTTATTTTGTATTTAGAACCATACAATATTTGGCAATGCTGTATTATTGTCTATGTAATAGTGCTACATATCTCAGAAATGTGATGTGATAGACAGAATCCGATTCTTCCACTGAATTCAGCACCCCAAAATTAGTTAGAACAACCTGTTTCCAAACCAGATACAGAGAAATCTTTTTGATTTGTTGACCATTATCACTCATTTTCGATCGTTTTAATGATTTTTTGTCTGATTTACAGTAAAGAACAGCCCTTCCATTTTGATATTAACATATCGGGTAGATATGTGTATGGTAAAAGTTGTGGCACAATTAGATGAATGTTCTTACCACCTGAGACCCTAAAAGTTGTTCCACCCTTGGCCTATAAAAGGATCTCAGAGGCTCCTTGTGTGTAGTGACCTCTTCTTCCGCTTGTGTAGAGCTTGTTGACCACTACACGCCTCTAGAACTCCAAGAAGAGATTTCACCCCGTTACCAGAGTCTCAGAGGGGCGCATTATTGGGATGTGAGAAGCTTGATGGTCGTATCGGTGAATTGTCCCCTACCTGGGCTGTTCTGACCAGACTGTTAGGAGGTGTTGGGACCAGTGGATGTGTGAGGGCATGAATACAAGATAACCGTGCTCAGGATGCCTTCGGCAGACCACTAGTAGAGAGGATCGCTTGATTGTTCAAAAAGCATGAGCAGCGCCAACTGTTTTATTGTCCACCATCTAGAGACAGGTGGCGCCATCAGTACAGGCCCCTGTGTATGTCAGAACCATTTCCAGGTGCTTGGCTGAAGGATATTTGGTCTTACAGTGCCCATTACATGTACTGCCTTTGACACCCACCGACACCTTCATTTGCAGTGGTGTCATGAATAATTAAACTGGACACTACAGAGTGAAACCTGGTTGTCTTCAGCAATAAGTCCAGGTTTAGTTTGGGCTGACGATGGTCGTATTCATGTCTGGAGACCTAGAAGTGTGTGCCTCAATCCTGCCTTTGCTGTGGAGCCTCACATTGCCCCCACTGCTGGTATAATGGTCTAGGAGGGCATTGCATATATCCATTGACCACCTCTAGTAAAGGTACAAGGGACAATGGCAGCTCAGTGATATATTCAGGACATCCTACAGCCACATGTGTTCCTCTCATGGCGGCTGCCAAGAGGCATTTTCCATCAGAATAATGCTTGGCTGCAGTAGAGGTGTGACAGGAATATTCACAATATTGCTACACTCCCATGCCTGCCCAGTCACTAGATATATCACCAATAGAACATGTTTGGGACCATCTGGTGTGCCAGCTTCAACAGCCTATGAGGTTGCACGATCTAGAGGCTCAGTTACAGCAAATGCGGACTGATATATCACCAGATACCATATAGAACCTGTGTACCTTCATGCCCACCCATATCACTTCTTGTATTCAAGCTAGAGGTGGCCCAACAGGGTACTGTTGGGCACAGGGTACAAAAACGGTTCAGTCCTTGCAGAGATGGTCAAACGGGCAGATAGATAAGAATAATAAGTAAAAGTATATACTTTCGTCCAGCTACAGACTAGGGTTAGTTCTTAACATATTACAACTTCAAACATTATGTTCATCCTCAAATTAAAACTGAGCATTGTCAGATATGTTCATAACCTTTTTTGATTTGAAAAGTTGAATGTGAAGTACCATAAAGTTCATCAGTTAATGTAATTTGCTTGTTAATGACCTTGAAGTGGAAATCAGAATGAAGTCTCATTTATGGTAGACGACACTAAAATTTATATATAAAATGTAAGAAGTTGCAGATTAATAAGATTACTTTTTTGCAGTACAAAAACAGAAGGGATTTAATATTGCAACAGTTGGAAATGAAGGTTGAAACTTAGAAACATTTTATAATAATCAGTTTTATACAGTTTGAATGGGATTCGTATTGCACTGGAATCCATAACATATGGACACTACAATTACGAAGAATAGAGGGATGCAAAAAAAAGATATGAACATATTAATGACACAACAATGAGAAGTCACATCCAAAAAAACAACCAAAGTACATACACAGTCCAATGACATAGGACAAGAAAGTGTAAGAAAGTGCAAGTGAAAGTGTGTAAGATTATCAGAACTGGAAAATCCCAAATGGAGTAGAATGAGATGAGTAGAGTAAAAATAGTTCTGAATATCATGAATGTTCCAGAAAGAGAATGTAAACATATCCAGCCAATTCTCCCTGAAGAAGCAAAATGTAACGCAATGGTATGTGTGAGGCTTGGGGCTGTTATTTTGAATAGAGATTGCTCATTTTATTTTGGGTGTGCAATTTTTCTCCAAACGTGGCTTCTTGTTGTTGTGTTATGGTTACATTACACTGGAGCACAATACCAAAATGAATGGTGCTGACACTTAGTAACATGTATCATGTAAAATGCCACTCCAGTGAAAACACATTTTTCCATTTCTGTCTCCCTCACCTGATTGCCTGTCACACTCTGGAAGTCTCCTCTGTGTAGTGCAGTCTCTTCCATGCAGTGCAGCCCCCTGTCTGATACTTATTAGGCACCATCTTGATGATGACATTTGTTTGTTTCACTTTTACATCAATCCCATTATACATCAGCACAGCATTACCATTTCTGACTGCTGAGTGGCAGTTTAATTATCATTACCTTCCATAATCATCCAAATAAGCTACAGACCATAAGCATGTGGTCAAGAGGATGAGCTGTGATCCTTGTTATGACTGTTATTGTAGTGACCTGGACTGGCACTACAGAATAAAAGTACCTTACCTACAAGTTCAGAGCAACTATTCTAACTACCAGTTAATTTAACAAAGGGTAGTTATGCTGGACATCATTTAATAAGAAGAGGGAGTCAGGATAGGAACTAAAGAGTTAAGGCTGTTTAGGCACCATTGTAAATCGCATAGCTGCTAAACTGGGACAAGTCCCCCTCCTCACCCCAAGAGTGTGGAAAAAGGGTGGGGTTTCCGTCTCATTTTTTGGTGCGCAGTTCAAAATTATAAGTCTTGGAAGACGGAAGTCAAGAGGAAATATGCAGTGAGTCGTAAGGAGTGCAGTCAGAGGGAGATAAGGAGCGAGAAGAAAGGGGAATGGCCACAGCCATGCTTCCCTCTCCTCTGTCCTGTTGTAATTAGAGATGTGTTATATAAATTTGCAAGTAATACTGTGTGCAGCAGCCAATTAATCACCCCGACTCCGAGAGAAACTTTGTTTTTCCAAACCTGACATCTGTTCAAACCAACTCTACTTTCTACCAGACAGCAACACAGACACAAGCTTCAGATAAGCTGTAGAGAATCATCATAGGAATTTCATGAGTACTGGAAAAATATTAGCTAGAGTTTCAAGTTGGCAAAACTGCTAGTGGAGTTGATATGGGGATTTTGTCTGTCTCTCTATAGCTCCCTTTTAGCTCAGATGCTGCCTCCCCAGGGCTTGTTTATCCATGTATAAGTGTTAAACTGTGTATATGCAAGTTCTATATGCAATTTCTGGTGTTTAATATTATTGCCGACAACCACGTGTCTGAAAGTAAATGGTGTGCCTGTAGTTTACTTACAAATGTGTGTTAGTCTTATTTTGCTACAGAAAACTTTTAATCAGGCACTGGCATCACGATCATCTAATTCCATTAGTTGTCCAGATCCTGTTGTATACCTTCAATGGCAAGATTACAAAAAACGTGCTGCACTCACTGCCACCATGACATGGCTCCTCAGCCACATCCTGGAAACCACTCAGAGTACAGTGTTGCACATTTCATTATTGAAACCTAACACATTGGAGTGACAATCATGGAGATGGTATATGCTTAAAAGTATCAGGATATTTTCTAACTAACTCTTTTAGGACACAGATGATAAGGAAACATTAGCTGTAAATTTTTTGTGCAATGGTGCACCTCAATCTAAACACATATTTTGTTCCATTAATAGCCTTACATAAGGTCTATTTCACAATTTTAGATGATTAAATCCCCCCTCAGGTTCAGTAGTAGAATCCTAGAATTACAGAATTGGAAGGGACCTCCAGGGTCATTGGGTCCAACCCGTTGCTCAATCAATTCAGAATTCACTAAATCATCCCAGACAGAATACAATATTGTACAGGATCCATCTATAACAACATGGCATTGCAGTACCTAATGATAATCTGATTATTTTGTGTTTTCCATGGACACCTAATATTGTTAAGATAAAAAGCATACAAACTACAGGTAATGCTCAACCTGTAGGTGATATCTGCATACAAGCTGAGTAATGTCATTAGGTAGTTGTGTATCACTTTGCATACCACTTCTAGCAGTGAAGGGCATAAAGACTGGGGTGGCCACAAAATATAGCTAGAAATTACTCACAACTACCAACACCAGGAGGTCAGATCTCATTTTCATGACTTAAGCACATTTTCTAATTTCTTGCATGCGTCTTGTAAAGATCACGTCTGAGAAGGTTTTCACTGCCTTCTAAAATGAGAACAAGACCAACTTTTGTTTTAGTTTGGAAGTAGGTTTAACATTAGAGATGAGCGAGCATACTCGCTAAGGCTAACTACTCGAGCAGGTAGTGCCTTAGTCGAGTATCTGCCCGCTCGTCTCTAAAGATTCGGCTGCCAGTGCTGGTCACAGGTGAGTTGCGGGAGTGAGCAGGGAGGAGCGAGGGGGGGGGGGGGGGGAGAGGGAGAGAGAGATCTCCCCTCCGTTCCTCCCCGCTCTCCCCCGTCACTCCCCGCCTGCCGCCAGCAGCCGAATCTTTAGAGACGAACAGGCAGATACTCGACTAAGGCATTACTCGCTCGAGTAGTTAGCCTTAGCGAGTATACTCTCTCATCTCTATTTCACATACTTTTTTTTTATTTGTATGCTTATTATATGGATGTACTTTGTATTCAGGGTTTTTTCCACACCTCATTTGTAGACATCAGAAGTAAATAATAAATCTGTATAGTATATAGATTATTAGAGACCAACTATTGTTAAATAGCGTTATCTTGAAAAATAGTTTTTTCTCATCTTTCAATGGAATTAAGATTTCTGACCATCACTATTACTGAAGCTGTGTTGATATTTTAGGTTGTGCAGAGTGTCTGCTATGATATTATACAGTAAGAGTAGGCAAGTGTCATATATTGGCTCTATAGCGCAGCCAGAATTCATTGCTTGCAGATCTTCTTGTGCAGATTGCTTCTTGTTAACGGCTGGTAGCCGTGGGCGACTTCAATCTGCACGTCGTCATAGCTTCCAATTTAAGTGCCTGTGGTTCTGTGGGATGCATCCATGCCTTTCACACTGCACGCTTAAAGATCTTAGGCAGCATTGAGTAGTGCAGGATTTAATCAGTAGCTTCATTTAACAGCATCAAGAACATCAAGAAGGCAGATGTCTTCCGATCTATCTTATATAAATAAGTTTCCTGTAGAGGATTCTGAAGGCTATATGTCCATAAAGTGGCTTTAGCATCATATGTTAAACAAGTTGCGGTGTAGGACACGTGCACATCACTATTGGAGATACAGCTCATGCACACATAAAAGATACAGTCCTAATAGTATAGCAACCCCAAGGCATATCATGTCATAAAAACGACATTCTTCTTATAGACATTTCTCAACAGAACTTATCTGCGTACTCTTGTATCCCTAGCCAACACACCAACACAGTCCGGACTCTTTATATCTAGCTTCTTTGAAAACTTTTTACAAAAAATAAACAAAAACACTAATGTCTATCATGTTCAACTTCTTTCAAATATAACTATATGGTCCAAAGTGCTTTGAATGGGGAGAGAGGTATCAGCCGCTCCTAGGCTCCCCCATTGGTGGGTAATTCTCCACAAGAACAAAATGATCAGGCATGCTCACTTTCCCCCAACATCTACTGGATCAACTAAGAGAAAAGTCTGGACTTCAACATATACATAGATCAACAATCGGTTGGTTCAGCTTATGATTGGATAATAGATAATGTGTATGGCCAGCTTAACACAAAAGTCAGTCCCCACCAGGCCGATCTGTCCCTTTTCACCGTTCCAAGATCTGCTTAGTGGCTGTATAAGTTTTCTTTATCAGCATTATTTCCAGATAGGTATGTAATGCCTCCAATCGATCACTGTATCCTTAAATATAAATCTTGCAGTAGACTTTTCATACATCTGGATTAAGGCCTCCTGTCCACAGGCGAGGCGGAATATCGCTAGCGCCCAGGAGCAGGGGAGAGAACTGTCAGTTCTCTGCAGTGAGCCTATCTGACAGATAGGCACACCACAGAGAATCGCGGCAATTCGCAGCATGTTGCGATTTGAGTCCCGCGAGCAGAGAATCGCTATGATTCTCCGCTCATAGACAGGGGCCGGATTATCGCCGCAAGTAACGCAATGCAAGACCGCCCGTGGACAGGAGCCCTAAGAAGATTATTAGAATGGCCCTTAAATCTTGTCTTGGACTTCTTGTTCTTCATTAAAATTTCCTTGCTTAAAAGATAATGCTAGTATAGAATAGTTGATTATCAAGTGTTGGCCATCACTATTATCTACAGAAGGCAATCACGGGCATTTCGGGTGAAATATTATGTGATAAAAATGTTTAGGATTTTTTTTCCTTAATGGTACAAGACATAAAGTTACGTCCTACAGCTTTGGGGCATGTTTGGAGGGGAATCATGGGGTGATCCCGCTCCATACAACACAGGTGATGGCTGTTTCTTACAGCTCTGATAAGCAGCGCCACCGATCAAAGCTGTTTACCCTTTAAATTGCCAATTGTGATAGCGGTGTCCTTCTATTAACCCCAATAGAATGGCCCTTAAAGCTTCTCTTGGTTTCTTGTTCTTCATTAATATTTCCTTGCTGAAAAGATACTGATAGTATAGAATAGTTGATTAATCATTGTTGCACAACACTATTATCTACAGTAGGCAATCACCAGCATTTTGGGTAAAATATTATGTGATAAAAATGTTTAGGATTTTTCTATAAATGGAATATTATACATTAGTTCTGCGTAACTTTTCTCTGCAGTGAATGAGGGGACTTGGCGTGCCTGCCTGCGCACAATATGGTGTGTATTTGTGCAGGCTCCGCTAGTTCACATGGGTGGTGAAATCACCCCTGCCTTGATTTAAATGGCTATTAAGCCAAAGGTGCTGGTGTGAATGATTTTGTGCAGTGTATTGCGCATACTCACCCATATATATGTGCATCTCCCATAGACTGCAATGGGGCTCTTTGGTGCGCACAATATTGAGCAGGTCTTTATTTGCGCCCATGAGAATCACACACATAAAAAAAAGAAATACTTTTCGTACTGTGCGCAAAAAATGTGCAAATACGCCCAAGTGAAGGAGTCCTAAAGCCCAACATTTTTGGACTTGTATTCACACAGAAACCATTCATTAGCATAAAAAAATAGAATGGACCCGCCTGTTAGAGCTTACATTATAAAAGCAGCCTCAGTCTATTAATGATACAATGTAAGTTTTTGCTCTGAATTATATCAAACACCTAATTTATCATTTAACATTGCATATATGACGTGTTTTTTAGGCGGTTTGGTTAGGTTATCGGACATTAGTTTTTATGTTTGGTAAATAATATACTAATTATATCTCATTTATTCTTTTGTTCCATTTTTGTAGAAAATGAAAAATAAAAAAACATACAGCGTTAAGATGGCACAAAGCAAAAAAATGCTGCTTGGACTTTGTTCTTGTCGTCTTGAAGGAAATGACCAAGCAACAGTTGCTCCACGGTCCAGGACATGGCTGTCCAATGTACAGTGTGGGGTCTGACTATTAATGGATAACCAGGTTATGTAAAGCAGTATTTAATATAGCATTGTTTGAGGAGTATGCCGTCTCCACAGAGAATGTTTTGCGCACAGCTGGTTCTAAAAGCTGCAAGATTTCCATAATGCTCAAAAAAGGAAGTTTTTTCCTCTACTGGCAGGATGCCCACATTCATCAATATTCACTAGCTACCCTGGGCTTAAATTGAGCCCGGAGTGAATATCGACTCAGCATGTCGGGTGCTGGAGTCTCTCTATCACTCTAAGGAGGCCTTTTGCATTTTTATGTAGATCACATAATATCATCACCTTGGAAAAAAAAAAGAAGTTACGGTCTCATCTACACTACAAAGCCATGGCAAGGTTAAGAGATGCTCATAGTGGGAGCTCTCAGATTTAACTTTATTGTTATTACTATTTTTTTTCAAAGTAGATAATCTGTAAATTTTGAAAAACTAGATTCCATAATATTTAAGAAGCATTTTCCCTACAAATACTAGCATGTAAATGTAAGTTCTGGTCTTGTCCTATCATGTAAACAGTTATATAAAACAGAAATTTGGTTAGAAACCATTATATTTGCCACAATTTATCATATTTTTCAGACTATAAGATGCACTGGAACATAAGAAGCACCTAAGGTATAGTTAAGTATGAAAAAAATATTTCAAACCAAATGATGTGCAAAAATATTTAACCCCTTAGTGACCAGCCATAGTGTTTTTATGTCCTAGCTAAGTGCGCTTCAATCCCCGAGGACGTAAAAACATGCATCCTCTGGGGATTAAAGCCCCATGGGCTATGGATGTGACAACTCCCTGCTGTTGGTTCCTGGAGAAACTGACAACACGGAGCTGTCATCCCAGGCTGTGGGGAGCCTCCACCGGTAACATGATCGCCGGTACCCACTGGAGATGCCAGCGATCGCATTAAAGTAAATAAATATTTTTAATAAGTTAGAGTTTCAACTCCCCTCACAGATCAATCCATGAGGGGGGCTGAAACTACTCACCCCCATCCTCCACAATGTCCTGAGTTGATATGGTCCGGAACGGATCTTCCTCCGTCTTCTGTATATGTGTGCCAAAGCAAAAATGGTAGTGCATGCGCAGAAGATTGGCGTGGGACATTTAAAATCTCCCGTTTCTTGGCTACTTAAGGCTAATGATTACTGGCGATCATCGAAAAGTTGAAAAACATTTTTTAAAAGTTAATGTTTCAGCTGCCCTCATAAATCGGCTCCATTAGGGCAGCTGAAAATACTCACCCCAGGCCTCTGTGATGTCCCGCAGCGATCTTGACTCTCCGCAGGTTTCTGCGCATGCGCGCCACAGGGAAGGTGATTGGCGGTTGCTCCCATGCCATCCATGTCATTTGTTTAATAAATAAGGGACCAGGTTAGTCCTGTCTATCTCTTCCCCCTCACTGAGAGAGATTTGTGACAGGAGAGAGAAAGCAGCGAAAAACCTTGTGCCATATAGAAAGTGAAAAAAAACACAATCACCCTGTCATCATCGCCCCTCATCACCCACCTATACCCACATCCGTTTTCTTGGGGCGTTAATTTTTTTTGTCTACGCCCATTACATTTTGTTTTCTAAAATGGAGCATAGGCGTTATAGCGTAGAGTAGACGTACACGCTTCTTCTAGCTAGTAGTTCTGGTAGCGATAATGCGTCGGAAGAAGAGTTATTTTTCTATCGCTAGCCCTATGGAGGTTGAGGAAGAGGTTGGGGCAGCAGGGCCGAGTAATGTGGTGCCTGCCACAATCTGGAGTTCCGCTAGTTTATTTTCGCCCCGTATTTCCCAATTTACTGCGACTCCAGGCGTCAATAAGGACGCTGGTTAATTTTTTAAATTTGTTCATCAGTGACAGCGTCTTGGGGCTTATTGTCCAGCGGACTAACATCTACTCTGGACAATATATTACAGCGCACCCCACCTCTGTATATTCTAGGACATGGACCCCCATAAATATCCCAGGGCTAAAAAAATTCTTCAGAATTTTCCTGTTAATGGGACTTGTCCTCGATACGGTCCTATTGGTCCATGAGTGCCGTTCATACGACGCCCGTATTTGCGTCAGTAATGCCCCGATGCACATTTGAAAACATTATGCGTTTTTTTATGTTGTCGATAATGCCCAAATTCATTGATGAATAGGTAAGTACTGCCTGTAATTGGATGAGCGCTCAGCCAATCAGCACAGCCCTTTCAGGAGGCTGGGATTTTTAAATCCCTGCCTGCTGAAAGAGCTTGACAGCAGAGCAGGGGAGCCATTAAAAGCATTTTGCGATATCACAGCGGGGTTTTTTTGCGCTGCAAGGTGAGTGTTTTCACTCGCCCTCGCAGTGCAAGAAAAAAAATGCTAGTGGGTAAAAGCCCTAAAAGCTCTAAAATAAGCTCTAGCTGGAGGTTCAAATTTCCCGCCACCAGGAAGCGCTGGCTGTGATTGGCTCTTGAGAGCTGCAGCTCAGCCAATTACAGACGGCGCTCGATGAATCAATTACAGCCATTCATTAATTTTCTTTGAATGGCTGTGATTGGTTCATCGAGCGCTGGCTTTTGATATATCTACTCATATATTATCTCTTGTTGTTGAGCCATAGTTCTTTGATACTGATCTTGTTCTTGTAAAACGGTCAGTGCAAACTGCATAATTTGGTCCTTGTAAATTGTTGTTAATTCTCTCATATATCAGGATACGTTGTAAGATATAGAGGGGAAAGAATCTTGATTTATTACAGGAGAAGGTATTTGTGTAGGTAACAATATCATGAGAACAGTCTTCCAAAGTCTTGTCCTTCAGTACAGGCCTAAGGACAGATAATAAAGCAGCATTTACTGTCAGTGGAATATGAAGGAGTGAGTGTCAGTGAGGAATCTTGGACTCTATATGCAGACATAGTGTGGATCATATATTAATATGGCTCTTGCAAAGAAGATACAGTTTCAACATACATCTAATAGTGTATTGTGGATAATGCATGGGGGGGTTCTAAGCCACTTGCTCCAATCATCTCGGTTAAAAAATAATTTGTCGCATACAATTTTAGCGCAAAAAATGTCAACTTTTTTTTTATGCCTTTCTTACCATTTTTCTAAAAAGTAAGTGAGGCTTAACCAAATGGACATTGTCTCTGTAGGCCAACAAATATACTATAATAATTTATGCTAGGAGTTCCTCATAGTTGCATTTCTGACACATGGACACCAAAGATGTGTTAAAGTTATTAGAAGGCACAGGCATCTTAACAAATCTGGTACATTGTTCACTGCTGTCTTTAGTAAATTCTCCTAAGGCATCCTTCACACAGACAAAGTATGGCCGGCTTCACACGGCCGTGACGGGCCGCGGTGGAATTCCGCACCATGAGCCCTGAGCTATTAGGTTCAATAGAACCTAATAGCTGGGGGCAACGCAGCGGATTTTCGCCGCGAATTACGCGGCGGAAATCCGTTCGTGGGAAGGAGGCCTTAGTGTGGATGCACCGCTGGACACAGAGCTATGGAATTCTGCACCAAAATCCACAGGTCTAACTGCGGAATTGCAGGCAGGTTTAAGCCATTTGAACTTTGGATCAAGAACTGCCAGGAGGCTGCAGATATTGCTGCCAAGTTTACTGCAACTTCCCATATGAAAGGCCCCTTATAGTCCACAGTTCTATGACATATTCACATATAGTTACAGCATTGTTAGTCAGGGGCGTAACTATAGGGGATGCGGTTGCACCCGAGCCCAGGAGACTTAGGGGGCCCATAAGGCCTCTCTTCTCCATTTAGTAAGCCCAGTATGATGGATAAAGCATTATAGTTGGGTCCCCATTTCAGATTTTGCATTGGAGCCTGGGAGCTTCAAGTTACGCCTCTATTGTCAGGGTTGACACATACAGATATTATCGCAGTATATATTAACCCTAAGAATATTTCCATGTCTTCCACCAACTGTCTGACCAAGAGATCACATGTCAAAGGATCCGGTCAATTTCAAGCCGATCTGCCAACAAACTGGCATGTATAGGGGTTGTTGCTGGGAGAAATAGGGGCCAAGAAGTTTGGATTTCAGCCTGATTCTTTGATCCCCGGGGAAGTAAAAGAGTTCTCTGGAAAGAGAAACAAAATAAATAAGCAAGTAAATATAACTCTAAAAACATCCTAAATTCCTTTTAGCTAGCAGAAGACTCTCGCGTTGTCTGGGCGTAATCATTGTGGTACGGTGTTTAATTTTATATTACACCTGTGCAAACTCCAACATATGGCATTGTGATTGAGAAATGAAAACCAGGAATCCCGGGCACTGGTGAAAGAAGAGGAATAACGGTCCAAGAAAGTGATGAGCAAGGGGGAGTTATTCAGGCAGAATTAGGAGTTTCCGTTTTGCAGATTACTTACAGAACACACAGATTAAAAGCACAAACAGGTGGGGGATCCTTCAGTCAGTAGGGGTAATGGGAGGTGGACTGCGCTCTTCTTTCCAGCATAAAATGCCAGAAATGAATGGAAACCTGCTGAAACTGAGACTTATTGGTCTCTTTTGTAGCAGTTTTCAATAATGGCTGAGATAATGGCTTCCAGGGATTTTAAACAGACATGATGGGACCCCCGGATGGAGCGAAAACAAGATCTGGATGAGGGGCAAAACTTTGCATGCACGTTGCAGTCACACTGACGGGATTTAGTGGTGGACGGAGCCTGTGGCATCTGCCGCTGAAGAATGTAATCTCTATCTTTGTGCCTCAGAGTGAAACCTGTAATGACTCTCGGAGGAGCAGAGGGGGGGGGGGGGGGTGATTGTCTTGCTAAGGAGGATGCAGGAGAGAGATGCTCTTGTGGGACACTAGCACACTAGCCCAATCAGGAGAATGATTCAGCATTGGAATGCTATAAAAGTTTGTAAATTATAGTATTTTGGCATCTATTTATCCCCTATATTGTGTTTTTCTTGTTTTCTCACACAGCCCCTTTCAGCAGAACTAGCCTGCTGCTTATACTCTTCTGCCCATGCCCCATGCACACTTGGCCAATCTGAGCTTGCATATATATAGGAGAGTCAGAGGCGATAACTGTAGTCTAGACGAATGTCTGCTGAGAGCTATCTTGGTGTGCGGCCAACATAACACTCTTGCATTAAAAGAACTTTACATCTACACCACCTTATGCATAGTAGTAATACAAATTCATTGCTCCCGGTCAAACAAAGTGACAAAAGGAAAAGAAGTTTCTTATCTCCGGCAACCTCTTTTATCCATCTCTCCTGGTTATAAAGGCCGGTACCCCATTGTAAAATCTTTTATATTCATGTGAGTGGTCTGATCTGAACTCACTTGGTATTCTATCTCGGAGTACCTGCAACTGTTCTACAAACAACACTCAACTACTACTGTGAGCGTCTGATGTAAGCGCTTTCTTCAACACACAGATACTTGCTTCTAGCATTAACAACCCAACAGATGTAGTCAAAGCAATATGCAGTCACTCTTAAAGGGGTATTCTTGTTAGTGGCCGTAATTCAAGTCTTCACCCGTGTGCTCCCTAATTTACAATGCTGGATTGTTTTTCTCTATCTCCCTAATGCAGCAGTGAATGGGCCACTGGTTGCACATACACGGTCATGGCTCTATTCACTTCAATGGGGCAGACAGATATCTGAGCACTATACTATGTTATTTTCATGAGCCCCAGTAAAAGCCATTCATTTCAATGCAGCTGACAAAAATAGCTGAGCATAGCGCTCGGCTATCTGTCTGCTTCACTGAAATAAATGG
This sequence comes from Eleutherodactylus coqui, assembly GCF_035609145.1. Taxonomy (NCBI): domain Eukaryota; kingdom Metazoa; phylum Chordata; class Amphibia; order Anura; family Eleutherodactylidae; genus Eleutherodactylus; species Eleutherodactylus coqui. The sequence continues at coordinate 144,488,467 of NC_089839.1, forward strand.
CGCGACAAGTAGCCCATTTGCTGGTACCTTGTGAAATGAAGCTTCATTCATTCATTCATTCAGGAAGCTTTGGGATCCCTATCTTTATAATCAATGGGGGTCCCAATGTTCAGACCTTCACTAATCAGATAGGTAAACTTCTAGTCTGTGGATATGAGATTACTTAATTTCATGGGACAACCCTTTAAGCTAAACTTTGTAACACTGAGTATTTAATCAAACTGAAATTTGCAAACATGTTTAGTCACACTGTATGGCTGGGTTCTCACTGGGCATATTCTTGGCGAAAATCTCGTGGTTTGGCCGCAGCGAAAAACTGAGAGATTTCCACTGGGAAAGCGCTGCTTCAAAACCCGCGGCACTTAGAGGCAGGTTTTGGAGCAGCTCGGCCGCAAGCTTTTCCATTGCGGCCAGCATTCACATAGAGAAGAACGCGGCCGCAACGGAAAAACAAAAAAATTGACATGCTGCGGCCAGCGAATCCGCGACGCAGTGGCGGCTTATGCCGGCTTTGCCGCGATGGGTTCGCCGTCCTGTGTGGATGAGATTTCTGAGAAATCTCGTCCACATAGCTGGCTAATCCCGGGATTAGCGGCCGCAGGCAGATTTGCCGGGCCAAAATTCCAGATGGAATTTCCGCGGCAAATCCGCCTTGTGTGAACCCAGCCTAAGGAAAGCAATGGAGTGTTACAAAAGTATGTCTGTTCATTGTTCCCTTGACTGTGGTGAAGCTCCTGTCTACCCCTGATCCCTTGTCCTGAGCTGCCCTGTGTAGTGTCCTACTCACTACTGTTTTCTTCCTGCTAGGACCTCCATTGCTATGTGCTTGCACTGGATTCTGCCTCTTTTAAGGGCCACCAAGCATTAAAGTCCTCCTGCTTCTACCAATCCCCTGTACCCCAGCTTTAAGGACCTTTCCTTCAATCACCATTGCCTAAGCAATGAGGTCCACAGTGTACCAATTTCTGTTAGTGTGTTCCTCAGTTTAATACCCTTGGCATTTGATTTGGCATGTTTTCTGACAACCCGTACTTATGTGATAGCCAATGTAATAACTTGAGTGCACATCCCTTTACTTAAAATAATGCCTTTATGCTGAAAAATCTCTCTAAAGTGTTGGCCAATAGGGGTTGCATGTCCTTCTTATTTGTAGTAATAGAAATACTAAGATGGATTACAGGTTGAAAGGGAATATGTTGCCTGATGCTGCTCATAGGAATCTAAGGAAAGAAGATAAGGGAGGAGGAGGGAGTAAATGGAGACTAAGTGAATTAGAAAGCATCCTATAGATGTGCTGTTGCAAATAACAGTAAGTGATGTACTGTCTTATGGCTACTGAAATCATATCTACACTATGCTTAGTACTGCTGTATAATGTCCTCCATGATGCTATTTGGTTTTGTGCATTACACAAAGTTAGGGAACAGAATGTGTTGTTTTCTCTATGTGCAGTGTATAGAGGAAATTACAGCAGCAGTCTCCTCACAGCTGCTCAAAGAAAACTGAAAATTTGAGATGGAGTGTGCAGAAGACAAAACTGATGAAAATATATATATGTTATATAAATGCCAGAAATGTTATTTCTCATGTACTCACAGCAGTTTATTCTATAAAGTCCCCTGAAGAGTCATGTTCGTTTTAATTCAATTTTTTTTTGTTCATTGTGAACTATAGGCAAGAATATAGATCTGAATGCAGAGGACAATGTTGGCTTGGATTTTAAAATGTAACAAGATATGACGTACGAAATGTTAGGATCGTATATGTATCTCTTTATGTACTGTTTAGGGACATCTTTGAGATTGAAATCCCTTGAAAAGGCCTGTCTAATTCTCATTGCCTATTGTCCCTCTCTTGGGAATGTTCTATTGATCTTAATGATTCACGGTGTCACCATACTCTAAGCTTCTTGCTGCGGTTTACCTTGAATAGTGCAATTTATTATGATGTGCCAAGACCTATACTCTTCGGGGCACATTTACTAAGACTGGTATTTAATATGCTGGTCTAAGAAAAATATGTGTCGGTATTTCGGTATCAAATGTATTAAAAAGGGCAATACCTTCATAATAATAATCTTTATTTGTATAGCGCCAACATATTCCACAGCGCTTACAAAGACAGGGGAAATACAGAAAGACAAAAGAACAAAAATGTACAAAACCTTCGTTACATGTAGTAATCAGTGGATGGAAACAATAGGGGTGAGGGCCCTGCCCCAAGGAGCTTACATACTACAGATAATAGGGTCACACAGAAGGTAAGGGGCGGAAGATGTGCACGGTATGGCGAGGTGGAGAGTGTGGGATGCACCAGAAGAAACCTATGCCAGCTAGGAGCTAGAATAGCCTTATGCTATAATTTATGCCAGTTTCTGTCAGAAATCATGCTTAATGTAATAGGTCGTGTATGACCACACTCTCTAAAATTAGGCCCTACCTGCTTTTTGAAAAAGTGCTGGGAACAAGCTTAAATGTCCTAAAAGATGTTTTCTGGTGTTTGCTCTAATATTGCAACGTTTTTATGCCAAGGATGTGGCATATAAAAGATAGTAAATATGCAACATTGTATATTTGGGGCGAAGGGTATCTCCCTGTTTAGGGCTCTGTCAGACGAGCCCTAAAGAGTGCTGCTGAAAATGCGTGAATGGGCAAAGTTTCATATGTGCAGCGCATGAGACTATGCCCGTTCATGGGAGCAGCTGCGCTTGGGGAAGCACAGCTGCTTCACGAAGGTCCCCTCATCACTGAACACTGTGACAGCACTGTTACAGTGTTCAGTGATGAGGGGACTACCTGCAGGGATGAAAGAATGACAGCTGAACGCTGCCTTTTAGGAGGCAGAATTTTTAAATCCCCGGCCAGAAAAAAATGCTTTAGAACAGTGCAGGGGAGCCAGGAGAAGACTCGTTGGACCCCCTACTGCGCCAGAGAGGTGATGTTTTATTTATTTATTTTTTTCAAGCAGCTGGGGCTTATTTTCAGGGAAGAGCTTATATTTCAAGAACTTCCCCCCAAATCCCTGTTTGGGTTACCTTCATCTCATTGCTTTCAATGGGGCGGCAGCAGCACCGGCCCCATTGAAAGCAATGGGATAGCATAGTGGTCCTAAGCCACAGCTGTTACAGGGGTTTATTTTGTCCCTGCTGCAGTCCCCTCATCACTGAACACTGTGACAGTGCTGTCATAGTGTTCAGTGATGATGGGACTTCCTGCGGGGATTAATGGAATCCTCAGGGAGTCGCCTCATCCCCGCGGGGACTAAGGGATTTACAGCGGAACATTTAAAAGCTACTTCTGGCCAGAAGCACCTTTAAATACCTGTAAGCAGGTATCTATTCCCAGCACAGAAGTTTCTATTAACTCCTGCTTCCATAGAGGTCAATCGAAACTCCTGCGCAAAACACACCTATGCTCTATCTTTTTTAAATGTGTGCTATTTTGCGCTGCAAATTCTGCACATATAAACGCTTCTAGAAGAATCCATTGGTTCTTTTAGTAGCGTTCATTTTACACAGACCTAAAACACACTCGTCTGACCTCGGCCTTATACTGTGAATCCCTACCTGGTCAATATACAGTGAGTGGTCAAACATCCAAGGTATGTGCATTTTCTAGAACAGCTCAGCAATGCTTTCCCTCTTGGATTTGCCAGCTACAGTGACTACAGATGCAGCGCGCTTCATTTCTTATCTATTTAACAAGGCGTTTGCTAATTCCAGGCTTTATCCTATCAAATCTAGAAACTCCGATGATCCTGACAGTGTCTTTTTGCTGCACTAAGCTTTGCTGCTTTTGTATCAGCTATTTCCCTTATCTTATATCTAGACCGGCACGTCTGCCCTTCAGTATTTTTACTAGTCAATGGGTTTTTAGTTTTGCTACTTAAAATGTCAAGTATTTTGTTCTGAAAATCTCGGTGACTGCAGAAGAGCAGAACGCATTTCGGATTTTTCTGCTGCAGCCTGTTTTATCTTCTCCTATGGGTCATGGTTTCGAACTGCAGAACCTGTACCTGCTCTGGGTATCAATGCAAGCATCCTGCAGAATAGCGAGCAGCGAGTAGTGTGGATGTGAGATGCAGCAGAACAAGCTACGTCCCTATTATTCCAGCGCCTCCATCTACGGGCCGGCATTAGAAGATGGTAATATGCTAAGTGTTTGTTAGGGGAGGTCAGATTCTGGTGATGCCCAGATGTAGACCAAGTAGGTAGGAGCATAACAGCTTGTCACGGAGTCTCAAAGTAGGCAAGGTCTGATGCTCCTCTCTAATGTAGTGTGAAAGCAGATTGAAATCAGTGAGGGACCCCTGCCATTTACTGGTCATTAACTCGAAACAAAGAGAGACAGGAATTGTGGACTTGTCCTGTAATCACAAAATGCTTCATAAAGGTGAACTGCCAAATGAATAATGCTGCCCTGTGAAAGGGTTCAGCTGCAAGCACAAAGGAAACATTTTTTGCAGCACATTTATCAGTCTAACTAGCTTCCATAACCCATCCGTAGGGCTCATTCACATGGCCGTATACTGATTTCAGTCCATGGATATGCAGAGTATATTCTGCTCATATGTGGCCTAGGTTTTTGTTTTTTTTTCTTGTGTAATCCGTGCGTAATATTATGTGAAAATTAAAGGATACCAGCAGAGGCAATTGATTGTGCAAATATGCTGTGAATGTGCATGTACATGGGCCTCGGACCTGGAGTGGATCCCCTTACCGCCCCTATGCAATTGCAGGTATAATGCATATTCACTGTGTATTTGCGCATTGCCATTGATTTTAGTGAGCTATTATAGTCTTAGTACAGACCAAAATAGGACATGCTGAACTTTGTTAAGGCTAGTTTCATGCGGGTCTTAGCGAATTTTCTGCGAGAAAATCGTGGCAAAATCGCGTCTTTGTTCCCATTTTTGGGCATCAGCAATGCTTTTTTTAAGAATAATCTTGCATCGAATTGTTGCCGTCTGCGATAAAGTCACGCATTAAAATGCGCAATTTTTTGTCGTGAAAGTCAATAGGGCTTTCTAACGTTAAAATCGCAAAGCACAGTAAGATAGAGCAAGCCGCGATTTTTTGTTCTCTCAACATCGTATCAGTGAATAGATCGCAGATGTGCAGGAAACCATTATAAATCATCGGTTTCATAATCTGCTTTTTTACAGTCTCTTGCATCAGACGAAAATTGCGTAATTTTCTTGTCCTTGTGAAACCACCCTAAAGTATACTGTTAACCCCTTAGTGACTACCCATAAGCCATTTTACAGTGATCATTCATGTGTATGGGAGTGCAAGCACACAGGCTTCTGAAAAGAGTCACGCTGGCTGTGTATATGATGACTTTGCTGGCTGACACCCACAGGAGCGAAGGACCGGGTGAGTATGTTTAGAGGTTCCCTGGACTCCATGTCACCTAACTTATAAAAGCATCATAACTTACTTTATGATGCTTATAGTAGAAGACAGGTTTAAAAGTTATCTCTATACCCTTGCCTAACCCTAGCCGAACCCTAACCTAACTGTAACCTTTACTTAACTAAATCAAACAATGTTTTAAAGGCATTGCTTTTTGTCCCCTTGAGCACTACTGACATCCTTGAACTAGAGGAACACACTACGTCTACTAGTACCCCCTTTATCAGTACAACTGAGCTCTTAAAAGACAAAACACCAGAAACATCTTCTGTGGCTGCACTATGAAGACGATCAGTACCGTCCACTGCAGCCCAGGTCCCACGAAGAAGCGTGGAGAGGGAGGACTTCTTCTGGGGCAGCGGAGGTGGAAAGCTAAGTGTTGGATCTTCTGGACAGCTGGTAAGCTGGCAAAGGGAGGATTGGGCCAATACATTTGGTCACAATGTGATGCAACACCTTTGTGAAATCCCTAAGGAATACACAATGGTGGCACAGTCGGCTATAATAACTATTCTTGGAGGCGTGTACTCCTCCAAATAACCCAACAGGATGTTTTGAAGCATTAGGCTGTTGGCACGTCTACTAGCACTAACAACACCAGAATGTGCCAATACTGCCACTGCAATGACCATTTTACAGGCTTCAGTTTTACGAGCATGTGCCCACCATATGTGGGACGGAAAGATACCCGACCCATATGCAAGGCAGGAGCATTTTCAGGGGTCATAGGTTTCCACATATTCAACCCATTCTTATTTCTCCCACAGAAACTCTGAGGCTGGTCCAACATCATCTCCAGTCAAGTCTGCACTACATTTTACCATATTTTTTTTAATCTTCTTAGAAATTGTTTGTACTATTTTTATATTTCCATTTTTTCATTAAGTAAAAAAGTTCTAATTTAATTGAGGCTTTGATTTTATGATTTTGGTTTGGAAACATATTTTTAGCTCTGCAAATGAAGTTCCATTAGGAGCTTCAAATAAACATGTTGCTCCAAATTCAAGACACACTTTTCCAGAGAAAATAGCAAATCATGCTTCCCTATTTAGTCTAGATTGATATTGAAGTGCAGGAAAGAAGCCAGGAAGACCACATGATTCCTCAGACAGGCTTCACAGGTGCCGGAAATGCGGCAGAATTTCTGCAGCAAATTTAGAATAAATTATCGGCCTCCTTGAACAGAGTCCATCTGCCACAGAACTGTTCCCTCAGGTATCAGAAAGTAGTCTGCAAAGCGGTCCCTGACTCGGAGTCCAGATGCTGCATGTCTTCCAGGTGGTGTCTGGTCAACTGCAATATCAGCTGAAATTCCAATTTATTCAAATCCCTAACATGTATTCGACAAAAATTATGAAGAACCATGCAGGCTTGTATAATAGTGCACACATTTCCAGGATCCATTTGAAGAGTGCCCAGGAAGACTCTCTACTTGATGAGAATCCCAAAGGTACACTCAACAAAACGACAGGCCCAGGTGAGTCGGTATATAAAAATACGCCTCTTTGTGTCTAACTCTCATCTTGGAAGTGGTCACATACCGTGTGCTGTCAGGTCAAAGCCCTTTTCTGCCACTATAATGAAAGGAGGTTCCGGTAGAGCCAGGTGGTTAGAAAGAAGCTGCTGACCCATTCTGGAAGTCCTGAAAATCAGCAGTGCTCCCATAGGACCTGATATCTAAAGCGATACTTACTATCGGCCAAGGCCAATAGCACTACATTGCTTATAATTCTAAAACCAAGACCTTAAGTGCAGCAATTTCTTCACGCGGATGTGTTTTGCATCTGGTGCCCCAATGCAGTTAAGGAAATGTATTGCAGTTCGAATCCATCCGATGTCTATCCAGTGTTCGGCACTTGGTGGAGGCATCACCAAAGATTGCTTCAGCAGCTGCTAGATAACATCACAAGTCTGACTAAATATTGCTGAAATTGTTCATGTACCCAATAGGAACTGAAAATGAAGGAATGCAAATTAGTTCCCGATGACGAAGAACTTATAAAATGCATTTTTAAAAAAAGGAAGACAAACTATAAGATGTCATCATTCATGACCTGTGCACTTGCTGTAATTGGGACACATAGTGACATTGGAAAAAGGGGGCAATCAACACTATTCTATCTAGGACACATTGCGACATTATGAAAGACTCAGGGTGACGAAGACAGAGAAATATACCAACGCAGATTGGTGTCAGAGTGTGTACGTCTTGGACACGCCTCCTCCAACAGCCTGTCAAAAGATGTCTCAGACAAACGGTAGAAGGCGATTAAACTTCTCTAGGTTCCAGCATCTGTCACCGCTCTCCAAAACTGTGAGACACTAGCCAGGCAAAGAGAACAAAATATTTAGGGTAAGACATGTTCTAAATTTCCAAACTAGTCCAAACAATACTCACAGGAATGCAGGAAAACTCTCTAGGCTGCTAATATGCATTATCTCAATGGTGATGTGATTGTTTATTGGTGTTGTCTGTGGGTTTGCATTTTTCACGGACCTAAATTCCATACTCTTGTATGAATGAGCCCTAACTTTATATAAACTTATATACAGTTTATGGTACTGGGACCATAATACGACAGAGCAAACACAGACACAAGTTCTTATGGACAACTGCATCATCTGCACCACATATAATTCCACCCCTGAAAATGTAGACAGTGATGTGATTGCAAGGAATAAGTCTTTCAGTTATGTCACAGTAGCTTTATAATGCGCACCATAGTTTCACACCACAGGAATAGTAAACACTGCGATGTGACTATACAGGGAGAATAAATACATTGATGTCATAATGCAGAGAAAATAAATAGTTATAGCAAACCTGTGCAAAGGAACAATAATGGTAGTGATGTTACAGCACAAGCATAATGACCAATGAATTGACAGTTAAGGAGTAGTGGTCATGGTGATGTGACAATGCAGGGATTGCTCCACATTCAAGACACACTTTTCCAGAGAAAATAGCGAATCATGCTCTTCCCTATTTAGTCTAGGAAGATATCGAAGGGCAGGAATGAAGCCAGGAAGACCACATGATTCCTCAGACAGGTAGGGATGATGAGCACATTAAACATGATCAGATTGCCTCACAATAAGGCGATGATGTAAAACAGAGATAACAACCACAGTTACATCACAGTACAATCTGTTTAGCTACAATAAAAGATAATTGTGCTACAGTGTAGTAAATAACCTACATTTTGTAAAATTATCATAAAGGTATCTGTGCAAGACATCAATTGCCCTGGTGCTGCAGCTGAATAATGCCTTCTTCCTAGCCCTTAACATGTGAAAAACTGATCACAACTTAAAAGAATCTATTACAAGAGCAATTCAGTGTGCACACAGGTGAAAGACGTGAGTAGTAATCAACATTAAGTTAGGAGAATATAATAAATGCCACATTCAATATGCATAAGCATCCATTACCACAGTGTCGCAGTAGAGTAAAAGCATAAAAAGGTGCCCCAAGCTGGTAAAATAATAATAAAAGTAATTATAGCAGGGCCAAAGAGGAGAGGTGAAATCCTAAGCAATAGTATCAATATATATTATCTCATCAGGGATGAAGTGAAAATCATGAGGGATGTGCTGTTCATATACAAGGGTGACCAGCGCCAGGTAAAACTCTCCTGTTATAAGGCTGGATAGAAAGGCCTTGTTATATAGCTAGATATATTGAAGGGCCTGGATGCCGTTTTTGAGCAATACAATATTACATGTTATTGTTACTAATTACTTCGGAAGGGTCAGTGATCCGGGGATTATTCTGATTGCCAGACTTGGAGTCAAGAGGGATTTTTTTCCCCTTAACCCCTTGAGTGGCGGGTTTCCTACCACCCTGTCGTGCCCACCAGGGCAGGTTTTTTAAAATGGTCTAATCATTGAATTTCAACTAATTTTGCAGTTGCGTCTCAAGAGCCATAACTTTTTCATTTTTCCATTGACATGGCCATATAAGGGCTTGCTTTTTGCGGGACAAGTTGTGATTTTTTAAACAGGGGGAGGGAAAAAAGAAATGGGGAAAAAAGAAAAAAAGGGGCCATGTCATTAAGGGGTTAAATAATGTATTAACTTCCTTCTCTGGGTCATTACGACGCATGGATACCACATGTGTGATTATATTTTTGATTTTTTACAAAGTAAAGGGAGACAAGTGTTTTTATAATTTTTTTAATAATTTTTTTACTTTTTTTTTTTGTCCCTTTAGGGGACTTCCACAGGGACCCATCAGGACCCCTGATCACATTCCGGGGGTCCGATGGTGACAGCCCTTTACATGCTGCAGTGACAGCCCTTTACATGCTGCAGTCACATAGACTGTAGCATGTAAAGGGTTAACACAGCAGAGATCGGAGGTTTTCTCTGATCTCTGCTGTAAGAGCTAGTACCTAGCTGTCCTCTGACAGCCAAGCACTAACTCTCCCTGCCACAGAGACCATCGGCTTGCTTCTGACAAGCCGATGGTCTCTATGGCAACCTATAAACAAAGCAGGAGATTGCCGGCATATCGGCAATATCTTCTGCTGGTTTTTTAAAGCCCTTGTTTTGTTCTCTGTGGGACTGTGCAGGCAGAGCACACTGTCACAGCTTGTGGCAGTGTGCTCTGCAGCTCCCATAGTGATACATAGCCCGGAAATCTTCCGGGCTATGTCGCTATGAGCAGTGGAGCTCATCCCGGAAAATTTCCGGGCGTGCCACTCAAGTGGTTAAATGATGAAATTGGCTTCTACTAGATTGGGTTTTTTTTGCCTTCCTCTGGATCAACATTGAGGGGGTAATAGACTGAACTGGATAAACAGCTGTCTTTTTTCAGCCTAACATACTATGTTACTTTGTAATGCATTCTAAAGTTGGATATTTTTGTTATTTCATAGATTAGCAATAATTTTTGCTTTTTCTCTTTTGAAGAGGCATTCAGGTCTTTCTTAAAAATCAAGATGGAAGCACTATTTTTTCAATTTATCAGTGTTATACGGGGAAAACAGAAAAAAATGGGAAGGAATACAACTTTCCTTATTTCTTCCCCTTGTACACTTATGCAGTTGGTATAACCAATTAAATAGTTCCTCCACTGAGGAAGATCCAATATTAATCTAAAAAAAATTCCAATAGAGCCTACTCTGTTCTAGCAAGTTCAACTAAAAGGGATTTAACCTCCAAACTGTATCCAGACCAAATCCCACACCAATCATAATCAATGAGAAATGGAGTGGAGAGAGATCAGAATCTGTGGTAGATGTACCACTCTATGAACATAAAGACGCGTAGATGGAGTACCGATCGGCAAATCTATTCTAGAAAGTGTATTATGTGAACTGGAATAACAAGAATATTTCCGACCTTATGGATTTCTCAACCTCCACAGATCACATAAACCTAATTCTACTAATAACAGTACAAGAGTAGTTGGGGAAGGAGAAGCCACTATAGGGCTATTATATCTATCCAAACAAGTATCCAATCCAATTATTAAAATCGCCTACAATTTATGAAGAAACAGTAGAGGATATAGCCACAAACTATGTCACCTTTTTACTACATTTGCTGGAATACAGAGGGGGAGATATATTGCCAGTACATTTATTCCACGCAAAAAACTCAAGTTCACAGAATGTAAGGAACGTGCCCATAAAGAATGGTGAAGGAAGTGTGTAATATCTCCTGTTAAGCGTGTTACTAATAGACAAACAATAGCAGGTTGAAATTGTTCAATAGGTGAAAAAACAGTCTATCTTTCAGTTTTGTCTCCCGTACTCCGCACATTCCATGGAATTATATTAAGTGGAGATTAGTGAGCTAGAATATGCACTGAGCTAGTTAGTGCAGTGGATAGCCGTCCGTCCGATACCACTGATTATCGGTCTGTGAAGCAAAGAAAGCAGTTCTTAGATGAATGGAAAAAAGGGAATACCCTCTCAATCCAGCAAATCTGCTGTGATGATAATACAAGGGCTATTGATTTATATATTACACTAATACCAATTTTTGGCTGGGTGGATATTAGATGCCCTTGGTGACAGTACAAAATTGGGTTTTGGAGTTTGGGTTTTGGTTTTTAATCAATGTCCAAGACCACACCAGAATTGATATATCTGTTTTGGTCTGTCCTAATTGATTTTAGTATAAATTAATAAAAGTTAGTGTTTTAAAAAATTTCTTTTTCGGTGACCAGTCTTTACAATTTAAAAGAAATATGCCGCTTTGGTGATTTCTGTATCCTGCATAGGAACAATTTCTTCTTCAATTTTATTAATACGTGTCTCTGCTTTAGACAATCTCTCAGCATCATTTTGTAAGACGTGCCTTATAAATTCAACATCTTCTTTCAGGCTACCAATCTGAGCAGAGAAGGAAGCCCAAACAGTGCTACTTTTAGTCACAGCTAGATAAACATCACACAGATTAGGTTCATTTTGTGTATCATTTTACATATCCGCATCACTAGTTTGTGCTGAAATCACCTACATAATAGTATTCGCAGAAGCAGATGAAGCAGGTGAAGCATATAAAACAGGGCCATGCTTAACGCTCTCAGCAGAGTGAGATAACGCTTCAAAAGTCCCATCAGAGAGGGCAAATACAGCTGTAGATGTTTCATGAGCATTTCTTACTGGGGTTGCAGGAGGAGTTGAGCGGACAAAATCGCCAACCTGTTTGCTGCATCACGGCATTTCTCAGTAAAGCAATCAGAATGGTTTGGGATTTTGTTGCAAAGATAAGAGAGGTTGTTTCCTTGGAAAGGGAGATATATCATAAAATAGGATGTTTGACTAAGTTTGAGAAAAATTGGGAAAGATGGTCTGATATATATAATGGAAGGTTCGTATCGAGTGCTGGCTGCATTGAGGTGTTGTAGAAAGGTTGATGGGATTTGGAGAAAGAGAGATGAGAAGGTCGAGAATAGTTTTTTTTTCCTTTTTATATGTGTCTAAATATATATATTTGTTTGTTGGAAATGGGGGAGATTATGATTTGCTTAAATATAGTTATGATTAATTGCATTGTTTGCATGGGGTAATGATATGTTCTGTGCATATTATACTTATGCATGTATAGATGCGTAGAAATTAAGTGGTAATGGTATTAAAAAATATAACATCCATAAAAATGATCTGATTTAAAAAAAATGCTCAAAAGGAAGCTTCAAAAAGAAACTTAACACCCAACTCTTCAGACAAGCCTATAATCTACACTGACCCTGTTCCAACCGCAACATGAGTACCATCTACCATCACCTATTGTCTCTTTCCCAAGTACACTGTAAGCCCCTGCGAGCAGTGTCTTCCTTCCTTCCATATCAATTTGTAAGTTTTTTAGTGGATGTCTACCTTTACTGTGATTGCATATATAGTAGTATAAATAGTTTATATGTAGAGATGATCGAGCATGCTCGGTAAGGTCAGTTACTCGAGCGAGCCTCGCTCATCTTGAGCAACTGCCTTGTCCTCCGAGCATGCTCCGAGCATGGGGGGCGGCGAGGGAGAGTGGAGGGGAGCGGGGGGGGGGGGGGGGGAGTGAGAGAGATCTCTCTCTCTTCCCCCCGCTACCCCCTGTCGCCCGCTGCTCACCCCCGCCCCTCCCCCGAGCACGCTCGGAGGAGAAGGCAATTACTCGGGATAAGCGAGGCTCGCTCAAGTAACTGACCATACCGAGCGTGCTCGCTGATCTCTATTTATATGTAATATAGTTTAACCCCTCATTCTTCATTCCCTGGAATTAATGGCCTCTACAATTATTTTATTAATAATAACAACACATCACACCTGGTGTGTGCTCCTCCGTCTTCACCTTCATGTCTGGATTGCCGGCGTCTAACCTCACTAAACGCGCATGCGCGTGAGTTACCGGGATATCGCAAAAGATGTCACTGCACTCCGGAGTATGACACATCCATCGAGCATGCGCAGGGCTCATTACCCTCCACGTCTTCACGTATGGTCGTCAGCCCGGCCCGCCCAAACACGTACATCACCATAGTGATAAGCCGACGCCATTCAGAGGTATATCAGAGCAATTAACCACAATCATATTGCAGCCCATACAGCCATGCCACATGTATACTAGCCCGGTCCACATAAGTATGCACCACTAAGTGAGCTCATGAGTAGCGCCACGATATCAAAAGCATCACAAAGTGGAAAGGCTGTATCAACAGAGAGACATGTTGGCAAAGATAATTAAAAGCAACCATATGTATCCATAATATATCACCCCATATTGTATATATTTGCAGTACTGGCAAGACAACATTCTATTCCTAGGATTTAACACCTATTCCACAGGAAGGGTGTAACACACAAGTGGGTGAATGGGCATTTCGATCACCAAAAAAAGCGATCGATTGGCTTCTCATCTCCTAACTTCATTCTTGCGAAAATACCTTCTGTACCAGAGAACGCATTAACACATATGCTCGTCTGAATAAGCTTTTAGACCCCTTGATTTTGGGGTGGAATTCCATAGCTCTATGTCTTGCCATGTGTCCTGGTGGAATAATTCTGTGTGAAAGCACCCTTAGGCCTTTGTGTTTGTTCATTACCATTAAAAGTAAGAACTCTTTTACCTATTCCCAAAAATCTGATTCTGCTCACATGACTGCTTAGGGCTCCTCTTCAGGAATAGCGCAGTTCACAGCTTAATTCTTGCCCTAAAAATACTGAAACCCCAAAGGATCTCAAGAAAATCAAGGGGGATCCATCAGCGTCTGGTGGATTTAATGGAGGATGTGGTTATGAATCCATTAGAAACAAGAGCCATTCTGCTGGTGTGAACAATGCCAAACATATTATGATGTTGTATTACTAGAATGCGAAAGCGAACTCTTAAATTAACATCCTGTTGACAACAAGGAATACGAAAGTCTCTTCAGCCGAATATCGAAAATTTTTCATGTTGGAAATAGTTTGACTATATTAAATTATTTTAAAGGTCATTTCATTTTCATTGATTAAATCATATTTTAAGTCATTCCCTAAATATATTTAAAGTGATTCCAAAAGTGGAATCTCCTTTTAAAGGGAATATGTCACTTATATATTTTTTCACTATTGAAAAACAAATAGAGAAACATAGTCCATTTTTTAAAGTGTTTTTATTTTCTGATTGTTGAATTTTTTATTCTGTTATCTATACATGGCTATGAGGGTGGCCATCTTTCCTGAGCAACATTTAACATTTAGAGATATGCTTTACAGCAGCTTCACGGGCCATTCACACTGGCTTTGTATGTAGACTGTTCTAGACATGCTCTGTGACCTATGCGGGTCAGTTTGCAGGGAAGGGAGCAAATAGTCACAGCTTATACCTATTGTGAATGGAGGATCCTGTGTTATCTACATATAGGTATTACCTCTCTGTGTAATCCTGCCTGTGATGTGTATTAGGGTGCTTTCACACGGGATGGAATATTCCGTAGCAATGTTGTGTCCCAGAATCCCTCACAAAAATCTGCATGTCTAAATATAGATTTTGATGCAGAATTGCTGTCAGAATTCTGCCATTTTCGATCCTGCATCAAAATCCGCAAGTTAGCAGTACAGATTTTGTTGCTAAATATTCCACAAGAGGACATATCTCCCAATGCTGTTGCGAATACACTGAAAGCACCCAACAATTCTTTAAAAATATGATGTATATAATAGGTCATTTTCTCATGACACATTCCCTTTAAGGGTGACTACCCACTACAGTTCTTGTTCTCGCGGTAAATAGCGATTTTGTGCGATCGCGATTTTAACATTACAAGTCCCATTGACCCCTGAAGAAAAAAAACGCTGCAAATTTCGCAGTGAAAAATAACTGTAGTTGGTAGTCACCCTAAGAGATGAAAGCACAAAAAATATTACTAAAGCTCATCAGATATATGTTCATAGATATTACAGCTTGGAAGTATTCAGTTGAGCTAGAATCACCCCAACATAATTCTACAAGGGCTGACCCGGTGGAAGATCTACAGGAGCCTATACAAATATTAAAGCCCATTTAGAGACAACGATTATCGCTAAAAATTTGCTCAAAAGCCATCTTTTGAACGATAACAGTTGTGTCTAAATGCACAGCCATTGTGCACTCTTCATGCACTATTCGTTCATCGCTGTTTTTTTTTTATCAAACTAAAAGTCAACAATGACTCTTATTAGCGCTGTGCGCTGAGTTCTCGCAGGGATACTGCTGATAGCATTTTTTCAGCTGTTATCTCACTCGGATACCAGCTGAAAGCTCTGAGAACAAAG
This sequence comes from Eleutherodactylus coqui, assembly GCF_035609145.1. Classification (NCBI taxonomy): domain Eukaryota; kingdom Metazoa; phylum Chordata; class Amphibia; order Anura; family Eleutherodactylidae; genus Eleutherodactylus; species Eleutherodactylus coqui. The sequence continues at coordinate 144,504,118 of NC_089839.1, forward strand.
TAGCTGTTTGCATATACAACGCAGAGGCTGTTCTTAGAGATCAGGGCGGTGTCCTGTTCCACCTTAATTTAACTCTTAGGTAGCTAATTAGCTACTTAAGAGTTTATGCAAAGATGATCGCTCAGAACTGTCACTCAAACTGTCATTTGAGCGATTTTTGAGTGATCATCTTTCAGTGTAAATGGGGCTGTAGCAAACAGTGATTCATTGTACTTCACTGTAAAACTGTCCAGTATTTTCATGATTTACATTGAATGCAGTGAAGTCAATGTGGTTGAAACCAGACTATCCTGAACCCAACAACATTGAATGCTTAAGAAAAAAACCTCAGCAAGATTGTATATTAAAACTTTTCTTTTCTATAATTTTCTATTGGGTTTTATAATAAATTTTTGTACGGTGACATACACCTTTTAAACATGTATGTGTTGCTGAATAGTAATGAGACTAATATTCCTTCTTACAAAAGAAAAGAAAACAGTTGTCAGGTTAATGCAGTTTGTCACTTGAGTGCTAGATATCATCTATGAACCAGAAACGTATTTGTACCACTTGAAGGCTTTTATCTTATGGCAAAAGGATCTGTTAGGGAAAGAAGGGGGGTGGGGGGTGTAGTAGTTGGAATACCAAAAACTATTTGCTTGTTGGACTAAAGATCAAACTGTTTGATTTATTTATCACTACTTGTGATGGGTGATGAGTAGAGATGAGTGAGCGTACTCGGATAAGCACTACTCGCTCGAGTAATTGGCTTTATCCGAGTATCGCTGTGCTCGGGGCTAAAGATTCGGGTGCCGCTGCGGCTGACAGGTGAGTCGCAGCGGGGAGCAGGGGAGAGCGGGCGGGAGAGAAGGAGAGAAAGATCTTACCTCCGTTCCTCCCTGCTCTCCCCTGCAGCTCCCCGCTCCGTGCCGGCACCCGAATCTTTAGCCCCGAGCACAGCGATACTCGGATAAAGCCAATTACTCGAGCGAGTAGTGCTTATCCGAGTATGCTCGCTCATCTCTAGTGATGAGGTGTGTTAAAAAATGCAAAGATGCAGAAAAATAGCTCACAAAAATTGTGGTGTTAGAAACGCCATGTTCACATGCAGGTGTGTGTAACCCCATTGGTGTCAATGGGAGCATTATCCCGAGCACTGTGCTAATCACGGTAAAAAGCGGCCAGTGTGAGAGTTACCTTACGCCACTCTCACACAAGCGTTTTTTTTGCAGCACCAAACCTCCATGTATCTCACTGGGCCTCTCACACTGGTGTTTTTTGCGCTGCATATTTTTGTACAAAATCATAAGCAGCATGTCCTATTTTCGGAGTTTTAGCGCGTATTTCACACATAAATTGCCCTTTGAAATGAATGGGTGTGTAAAGAACCCAGTACATACACAATTGCATGCGTGAGGGCTCCTGCACATGAGCATGATGTATAAACGCATGGGACCTGCTTGTGCTCTAAATGGAGCGCTATCACGTATTCTCACAAGCGTTTCCGTGCAGCTTACTGTACTTTTTTGCACTGCCTGGCCCATTCACATCGGCATGGGAGGCACCAACGCTGGTTTTGAACAGACTCAGCAGCATAATTAGTCCCCAGCCTTAACAATGAACACAACGAAATCGCACAGCTACTTGTGCAATTTTGTGCTGCAGGGTGCGCAATTGCACACCCCCATAGATTTCCTATTGAGCCTTCGGTGCACAAAAATAGAGCATGTTGCGCATTTGTTGCCCTGATGGGATGTGAGAGAAAGGATTTTATTGCTTGCATTTATGTGCAAGCAAAATCGCTAATGTGAAGGAGCCCTAATACTGCATTTTACTGTGTTTTTTATGCAGGTTGCTATGTTACCAGGGAGAGAAAAAAGTTGCGACAAAGTGTTTCTCTGCATTTTTATGGCATAAAAATATGCAGTAAACACGCTGGCAAACACAGACAAAAACGCATAAAAACGCAGCTCTGCACGCAGTAAATCACTGTGCAATTTCTTGTGCTCTACTCCTACCAGGAGATAATGGCTTCCTCTCATGTATATTGCTGTCTCTTCTAGTACATCATTCGCGAGGACTCTCGTGTGAATACGGCCCCCCACAGCCGCTCTATATATATGTGTGCTGCGGAATGCTATTTCATGGGAGCTGCATGCTACATCTAGTGGATTCCAAGAGTCTCGCTGTCATACAAGTCCATAGAATAGAACTGGATGAGAGATGCTGCAAACCTCCTCTAGACATGGCCGAGACGGACCTCTGCCTAATTGTGTGTCCAATCCTTTAATCACCTGGTGCTTCCTCCGTTAGCTTAAATATGTTAACACGAGGCCATGAGAAATGTCCGCTCCAATTAGATCAGCCTCTTGCACATTAGTGGAAAATGAATATTAATGAAACCTGACCATGTATGATTGGGTGACGCTCCTCATGAATGAAGATTAGGATCCTGCAAAGGCTGCAACAATTTCTGAAAACCGAGTAAACTATTTAGTATAAACAGAATGTTACAGATCAGTTCTTGCATATTCTTTCTCTCTGGGCATATATTATAATTCAATGATAGTTCATCACTTAGGGAAGTTGTACTCCTACATGTGGGCGAGGGAGGGGTAGTGTGGTGCAGCTTGGAAATGGACTACCATAGCACAAAGAAAATCGTGGAAGCCTTAATTTGGCTGTTTTGGTATTATTTTAAGAGATTTCATTTACATAAATAGTCCCTGGAAATGTTCATTTTAAAGAATATGGCATCTGTGAGATTGTAAGTAACTTTGTAGAGGTACTTTTTACTATGCACTTTCTCCCTGACAATGCCGGTGGTGACAATACCATAACATACTACAGTCAGTTCAAGGCATCATCAGGGTTTTCAAAATTGATGGCTACACCATGATTAGTGGGGTGTGACTTCTAGAGACATGAGGATGGTAGCACTCCTTTCAGAGCTGCCCTAATTAGTAGAATATACAGAGATGGAATGTATTAAATTAGTGATAGCCTATCCGCAGGATAGATCACCAACTGCATATCAGCAGGGGTCCACCACCTAGTACCCTATCTGAAATGTAATTTACCAGCGTGCTTGTGCGCTGAGCTGATTTCTGCAGAAAAGCAGACAGCGTGAAACTTTGCTTACTTTTACTGTGTACATCTGAATCCTTAAAGGGGTTGTCCAATTGCCATTCACTTCAATGCCTGCAATACCAAGCCTGGCCACTGTAGTGGAAATCAGCACAGTGCACAAGCGCAGCGGCTTGGTAAACAGCTAATCAGAGGGAGTCCCAGGTGTCAGACTCCCGCTAATCTAATACTAGTGGCCTATCCTGCGGATAGCCCATCAATTTTTAACAAATTTTTACACAGTAAATGTAAGCAACGTTTCAGGCTAGTGCCCTTTTTTCAAGCTATAACAGAAGCAAACAAAATACTGGGTATTAAACAGTAAATAATACATGTATCATACATAACATAATAAAGTATAGAGTATAGTACATATAGTAAATCATAGCAAAAGATATGCCAAGTATATAGAAAGATGTGAACAAAGATAAAGCAGAGCTTTTTGATACAACAGAATATATATATATATATATATATATATATATATATATATATATATATATATATATATATATATATATATATATATAATAAGTGAAAGATAAGGCTTTACTGGTACGTAGCAAAAAGAAACAGTAAATCTGAAAGAAGCAGACAGCAGTGCCTGTAATGAAAGCAGGTCCCACATAGAATCAGGCAGGACAGATGGAAACAAAGGGAGAATGGAGACCAACCCTGATAATAATACATTGATGCCACAGAACTTAGCTGCCATGAATGATACTTACCCAAAGGTGTGGAGACTCGGGATCTGAGGTCACAGAAGAGTATGCGTTCCACAAAAGGAAGGGGAATGTCAAAGTAAACCATAAACAGAGCAGATATACATCATGGCCCCCAGGCAGCCAAATACATTGTAGAACTCAAGCAGAGAAGGTCTGGCAAAAGTCATGTAGGAGGCAGTATATAAAGGGAGTTGCATAGAAAAAAACCCGAAAAAGAACAGTAAAAAGAATGAGAATGGAGCTATATCACTTGTGTGTTACACGGCCACTCACTTTGGGGTCGGACTCAGGCACTGCAGCAGATCCGCTGTTTGATGGGGCCGCAATGCTTATGTGAACACTGCGGGCTCTTCAGGGTGTACATCAGAACTACAAGCTGTTGATACTTCGAACACTTGACTTATCATAGTTGGTGTTCTGAGTACTGCAGCATTTTCTTAGTGAGGTGAATGATATTGTCTTGTTACTTTGGCACTTGTCTAGGGGTGGAATATATTAGGCAACGAGTGCACAATTTGTAAAGTTGATGTAATGGAAGATGGAAAATGGGCAAGTGTAAGAATTTGAGTGACTTTAACGAGGGCCACATTATGATGGCTGGATGACTGGATCAGAACATCTCCAAAATAGCAGGTCATGTGGGGTCTTCTTTTTTTACAGTGATTAGTACCAAGTGATCTAAGAAAGGACTGCTGGTGAACTAGTGCAGAACAAGGCTTATTCATGTACAGGAGACGTGAAGGCTCATCTGCTCAAGTATGATAGAAGATGCACTGTGGCACAAATTATCGAAAAAGTTACTGCTGGCTTTCATGGAAAGGTGTCAAGACACACAGTGCCACACGGCTTGCTATTTATGGGCTTGACCCATATCCTTAGCCAAAAGTTCCTACAATGGGCATCAGAAATGAACCATGAAACAATAAAAGAAGGTGATCTGGTGTGATGAATCATGTATTCTTTTACATCATGTGGATAGCTATATCACTTAAACCTGGACAAGAGATGGCGCAAGAATGAACTAGTAGAAGAAGGCAAGTTGGTAGAGGCCATGTGACGTTCTGAGCAATGGTCTGCTGGGAAATATTCAGTCCTAGCATTCATGGGGCTTTGACATGTACTGCCTAGTTAAATATAGTGGCAGACCAAGTACACCCCTTCATGACAACAATATTCTCTAATGGCAGCAGCTTTTTAAGCAGAATCATAGGCCCTAACACAATGTAAAAATTGTTTAGAAATGGTTTGAAAAAATGATAAAAAGTTGTAAGTGTTGACTTTGCCTCCAATTCTCTAGATCTCAACCTGATCTGTGGGATGTAATGAAAAAAACACAAGTTTGATGCTTGGTAGCCTGCTGAAGTGTGCAGAGTATCATATAGGTGTGATGACCTCTGATTAAAGGAGTTTTCCAAGTTATTTATGTGATATTGTTTTGGGCCCCTTGTGCCCAAAACAATATAAAATAAGTATACTCACTGCAGGGCTGGACCACCGTTTCGGTGGTATGGTGCCACAACATTTGAAAGGTCATGTCACTGGGCAAGAAGACCTAGTGGGATTCTACATTAGAAGCCCCTGGCAGGTTTATGGGAGGTCATCAGTGACATTCCTGTTTGGCCTCTCACTGGCTGCACATGACCGTTGCAGCACTTGTAAACAGAAGACCAGAGTGCAGTGCGCAGTGGCGGGGAAGGATCACAGCTCTGGAAGGTGTATTATGGTTATTTATACTGCATCTCCCCACTTCCACCAATTACTTGCGAAAACCCATTTAATTGTGGGGTGCAAAGCATCAGATTTCTCTATACTACTTGGTGATAGACACTTGCTAGAATGCAAATTATTAGATCAAGCTCTGCACAGACTTTGGGTGGGTAAGGAATATTAGGAGATTTCTGCTCTGAAGCCTGCAAAATTGTGACTACAACTATAATACAGGTTGGACTGTGTGGAGTAATTCTAGGTGAAACTTGTGTAGTTGTGTTCAAAGGTGAACAAACCCAATAAAGCACAAAAAGTGCTCTTGAGTTACCCACTGAGAACTCAGCCTTACAGTTATTTAGTTTCCACTGTCAGTCAGCCAAGTATTACTAGTTCCAGCCTCGTTCTGCTTTGCTTTGTATTGTAACAAGGAAGAGCTGCTCCGAGAGTTCCTCAGGGCGGAAACCCCCTTGTATAAGTCTATGTACTTATGTAGTGTTTCAGTTCTTTATTTCATCATACACTGAAATGATTATATAGTTGCTTATGTTAATCACATATATTGTACCCATATTCTGTAGGTCCGAGATGTGCTTTCACCATGACAACCATTTATAAACCCATACATGTCCTCATAAACATACATATATTAACATTGTATAGTGATGTAAGTTCTATGTAGTTCGGAGTGTTGTGGCCATAAGCGCTCGTTCACGTCACCATTTAGGGTGTCTTTACATGGGGCAGAGTTGTTCAACAATCCAAACCCAAATCCGCAGCTTATTCCAGCTTTGTGAATTCCACAGCAAAACCTGCCAGCCTTATTGTGGATTTTAATGCAGAATTGGAAGCTGATTTAAATTATTTTAATTCTGTATCGAAATCTGCATGGAGACGGCAGATCGTGGTGCGTAATCTGGGAGTGGAATGCAGAATCATTCGGAAAGCACCATTATGGATTTTGTTTTCTTGTTCCATCATGAGAGCAAAAAAATGGAATCCCTGGCCCAACAGAATGCAATCCTATGACGGTACAGAACGGCGCAGAGCAGATCACATTGACTTTAATTCCGTTTGTCTGTCTTCCGCTACGCCTTTTGGCACTGTACCAACAAATAGCGCGATCCTAATATAGTTGCTTAAATGTAAAGTTCTGTGGAATACTTACTCTTTTTTAACCAAAAACTACAAGCCTCTATAATAAGACGGAGAGCGACTATAAAACAAGCTGAAAGTGAAGTCTGGAGTGTGTGGCAGGGGAATAGTGCTGAAGGCAGGACCTTCTCATCGTGGTATTTACTGGAAGGGGAACTGAATCTCTACCACAGGATATAGTGGCAGTTCTTGGGTTTACTCTGTGAAAAAAATGTTATAAAATAGGGTGCGCTGGTGACAGAGGCACGAGTAAGCCACCTATTACTAAGGTTCTGCATGGGGAATGTCGGCTTTGTCATGCAAAATAAGGAATTCTACAATTTTGTCCCTTATCGGTGAAGCAGCAACTGCAGAATTTGATATTTTTTAATTCATATATTTAGCAGCTTGCAAAGCTTGTCATCTACAAAGTAAAAGAATATTTAAGTGAAAGTTCTTGCCAGACTGTAAGGGCTATCCCTTATGACTTATAGCGGGTGAACAAAAATATGGAAACACCGTACGAAATGCATGGGATTTTAATGAATAGCACTGAGCTGCCCTTTTGACCCCTGTTTGACTGAGAGTTTTGTTATCACCAAATTTGTCTTTACTTCACCTCTTGCCCTGCTCTGGGTGGTTTTGGGAGCATGCTGGTAGCAGCAGCTGAGTGGCTTAAATCCCTGACTAATGGAACTTTGTTGCTTGGGCAGATGTTCACTTCTGCCCGGTAGCATCTGTGTCATATTACCTCCATTTAAAATCAGTCTCCGCATATCTGATTGAAATATAGTTTATACTCCCATGTAACTTAAGCCATGCATTTCGTACAGTGCTTCCATATTTTTGTCCACCCCCTATATTTACCATAATTTACTTCATAAACTAGCATAAATTATGGTCCAAATTAACTGCAGTGTACGGCACACACCTCTTAAACGATTTGCCTCATCTTACTCCAGTGCAGTTAATATCAAGAGTGACTCAAAAAAATCCAGCTCCATGAAAAGTCTCCATAAAAGTTTTAAAGAGCTGGATTTCTTGGATTCATTATGGATTGCATGTTGTTAGACTCACAGCCAACTGGACACTTGAAGGCCTCTGGCTGGTTCGTTGGCTTATTCAAGTCTGGGTGAGTGCTTTTTCCCTGTTTTTGCTTACCCAGTTGATATCAAGGCAGACGTAGGAAACTCCAGTCTTGATAAATCAGGCCTAAATATTTGAGGTTATTGAATTGAAAGCATTAGGTTTTTTTAATATGCTAGAAGCTTACTTACTGGAAATGTAATTTTTCTCAGTCAATAAGACTGATTATGTACAATGACAAACATTGCAGGCACCCAAGATGTGAAGCACTCAGTCCTATTCCCTGCAGTGCCATTTGTTGGGAAGTGGGAGGCAATAATGTATAAGAGCACACAGACTTCCATTCTTTCTGCATTTCCCGTGCATGGAGTGGGAGAAAGAAAAGAAGTAGAGACAGAAAATAAACCATTTTCCTGCAGTTTCCCGTGTAGAGAGTAGGAGGGAATAAAGTGGATTGCCATAAAAAATGTCAAGGTTAATGAACATGTATGTAGCATTTTCAATCACAAAGTGTACTGTAATAATGGAAGTTGTGCTAATATAATTATAATTACTCTAAAAGCCATCAAGTGTCTCCGTTTTTTCTTTTAATAGCACTTCTTTTTATATTTATCAGTCGTTAAAGACGCTGTAATAATTAATTACACTACATTGACAGTATCTGGCTTGGCTTAGGCTTAATATACCTTGGTATTTGTGTAACAACCATTGACATTCTAGAGTGGGAATAGCAATGGGTATACTGTTACATGGAGGTTTGCTTAGGACCATGACGATAGCCGGAATGAAACACTACGCCTCTTTCTGCTGCTACGTGGCTGTTTTAAAGAGTAGGCACGGGTTGTATATTGCTTGTTCAGTAAGAGAGGGCCAAACGAATGAAGCACAGTGTAGGCCAAGACCTGACAGCATTTGTAGGGTTAGACGCTTAGAGAAGGGTTTACTACAAAATGAGGAGGGAGTCGTGAGTAGCCGTGAGGTATGGAAGATAGTGGGTAAATCACGTTGGATTAGTAGAGTAAGGAGATGGGGTTAGCTTTTAGTTTTGGAAGTAGAGCGATCACATTCCCATCTGGAGCCTGGACTTAGAAGCAGCCGGGCCACCTACCCTTATAGTAGAGGTTTGGTCAGTGGTGTAGAGGGTTGATCAGAGCAGGATCCTTAGCCATGACCGCATGCAGAGAGGACGTCATGCATGGCACTCATTGTGGTGGTTGGAGGTATGGTCCGCCCTCTTGAATTAAGTACTATGGTCAATAGATGAGTTTTTTACTGCTGGGTTTGTCCCAAGGAACAGGTTCTAAAATGAACCAGGAGGCAATGTCTTAGTCAGATGTGCCGTCTTCCGAGCTGTGAAATGTGAAGGCATATAGTATAAGAATGAACTACATAATCTGCTGAAGCAGTGCAATGTATTGGTAAAATTACTCAATATTTTAAGTAGAAAATTCTGTAGCTAAACTCATAATTTGTTAAGCTGTTTTTTCCTGTAGACCAACTCGTAAAGTTTTACCTAAATTAAACAAGCATTAAAGAACTTCACTGAACTAATAACAATGTTTGGATAAATCAATTGTACAGGAAAATATATACTTTGTAATATGTTGTTATATCACTTTGAAACAAATGCTTTTTTTCTCTAATTATCCGCCCCTGTTCACATCCTCTAATAAAAACTGTTAAAATTCATATTGGTAGACAGGACATACTAACAGCTCCCTGATAGATCAGTTAATAAGTTGCCCATAGAAGATTATAGTGGTGGGAGAAGGAGCCGAGTGAGATGGTACTACAGCTTTACACTGATCAGTACCTCTCTATAATGTCCTCCATGGTGTTGATGCTTCCCTGTATATTAGAGATGGTGGAGCAGAAACTCCTCTTCTCTGTCCGCAGTGTATGGGAGATATCGTGGCAGCAATCTCCACCCACTAGCTCAAAGAAAACTGAGAATTATAGATGGAGCGTGCAAATAGAAAAAACAGTAAAAATATAGAATACGCATCATATAATAAGAAATAGTGTTGTTTCTCACATTCACACATACCAGCTTATTCTAAAGCATCACCTGAGAGTTTAGGTATGCTTTAAATTTAACATCAAAAGCTATGACATATTATCTGCAAGGAAAACTAAGTAATACAAGTAAAATCTTATTTTAACTGAAAAAACTGTTAAATATATTCATTAACATCAACATAAATAATATATTTTAGAGACCTCTGTTATAGGACCTCAGAAATATGTGATGTATACAGTGTACAGCTACATTAAGACAGGAAGGGTATCATTTATCCTTAAGGAAAGCGGACTTATAAGGTCATCCATGCTCCTCTGGGAAATATGCACATAAGGATGATGGAACAATATCTCTGCAGCGCCACCTATTGGATGGCAGCATTCCTGCAAGTCAATGTTAGACTCTTTATACAAGCCTTATAGCTATGAATAGTTTTCAATTCCCAGTCATTGTTATAATGCTTGTATAGTGTCTAACATTTTGTTGCAGGAATGCTGCCTTCCAATAGGTGGCGCTGCAGAGATATTTTTCCATCTTTCTTATAAGCTACATTAACACACAAACAAATAAATTATGATCGTTTTTTTTACCACAAATAACAGAACTTTCCATGTCCAAAAATATTGTATCATAGTACCCAAATTACAGAGTTATGTAGCATATAAAGAATAACCATATGATACAGTGCTCTGATAATACTGCAATACATTGCCTAAAAATCACTCCTCAAGCTGAACATTGCTATGGCTATTCAATCTAATCACCATTGACTTGTAGTTATACCTTGTTGTGAATTGTCTTTGTAGTGAGTGTCGGAAGTCCTCACATGATGGAGGCCCCAAGGCCGCTGCCCTCTTTGCCGCATGCAAATCATTCCTAAAATATGAAAATCACGGTTGATCAGCATGCTATAATTTGTGGCGTTGTCCCATGTTCATTGCAATACTTTTAATTCAATTTCACTACCAAGCAAATATAATAGCAATGCACCACATTTCATTTCTTAATCTAAATGGGTTGTTCGGGACACACTTGCCACCATTTGTTCCAGCTTTAGCTGAAGGCCTTCAGCATGTGTGTAGCCTGATCAGTAGGTATCTGACATTTTTGCTACACGACTGGTTATTGCAATGGATTATCATACTTCAATAAACTTTAAGCTAAACAGAATGCAAAATCAGAAGAGCTGAGATTTTCATCTGCACACAAATGTGCTCTGTACTTGCCAGATGGATAGTCCACGGTTTTGAAGATTTGCCTCTGGAAAATTTTGTCTCTTATGTTGTAGTATTTTTCCTTTTGTGGTTGCAGATTGCAGTTTTCTGTATTTGTTCTTGTGCTCTATGGTGTGTAAATCTCAACTCTTAACAGATACATCCTATGAATTCAGTATCAGCCGATTAGGATTATGTTCGGTTATCAGAACATAGACCAGTTCGGTCTTCTAACCACTGAATAAATGGTAGTATATGCTTGAACAGTCTTCGACACTCTCCAAATGTACCCTGGATGTACGGATGACCTCTTTTGACCTTTTTTTTTTCTTTTTTAGTTTTTAGAAAAATTGTTACTATAGATATAACCAAGTTTAAGGGTACTTTTACACAAGATGATTGTTGGGTGCTTAAATGCCTGATAGTCATCCCAACAATCATTGCTCATGTAGTTCCACACGTGAGCGATCACCATTCACTGAATGCTGGAGATCTCTTGTGGTTGCCCGCCTCCATTCATAGTAGACAGACAGTTGAAGACTGACTGCCTATTTACATGGGTCAACAGTCAATGGTTGTTGGATGAGCTGAAAACCAAGTGACAGATAGGTGAATGATTCTTGCTCACTTGCACTGCCGGGTCCCATGTTTGCACAGGCCAACAGTCACGCGTAATTACTCTTTTGAGTGATTACATTGATGAATGTCAGCCCTGTAAAAGTACCCTAACCAGACAATGATAACCTTCTGTGACAAGTTATCTTATGCCATTGAAGAGCTGTTGTTATCCCAACATAACACAACCAAACCCATTGCAAAGCAATTGAAAGGGTAAACGAAATGTGTAACCGAAAGTTATTTTAAAGGCCCGATCTTATTGCCAAAAATTCTTTTAAACGATGGCATATGAGCGATCATCATTATGTGTAAATGCATCCATCTTTCACTCTTCGAGTGAATGATAATATTAAGGTGAGCTTAAAATCCATCATTCAGGCAGAGAGAGATAACAGGGACCACACACTGTGCCCCTTTACATGCAAATGAAGCTGATAAAGTGCTAATGGACGAAAGTGGTTAACCGCTTGGTGACCAAGCTTTTTTATTTCCATTTTTGTTATTTTTATTAAAAAATCATAACTCCTTTATTTATCCATTGACGTAGCTGAATGAGGGCTTGTTTTTTGTGGAACGAGTTGTATTTTTAAATGACAATATTTAATGTACCATATAATGTACTGAAAAACTTTTTAAAAATTCTAAGTGGTGTACAAAAAAACCCAAAATACGAACTTCTGCCATCTTTTGGTGCGTCTTGTTTCTACAGTGCACAAATTTTCAACAAAATTAACATGATAGCTTTATTCTATGGGTCAGTACGATTACTAAGATACCAAACTTATATCGTTTTTTTTCTGTACTACTTTTATTTTCTTTTTAAGACTTTTTAAAAAAATTTATTTTCTACCACCATCTTCTGCGCGCAATTAGTTTTTTATTATTTTGTCGACATAGTTGTGCTAACCTTTTGCAGAACGTCCTGTAGTTTGCATTGGTACCATTTTGGAATGCATAAAACTTTTTGTGATCTCATCATGGGGTAGGCGTACAGGAATTCGTAAAATTGGGGAATTTAAATGCTGCTGTCAGATTTGATAGCGACATTTAAAGGGTTAACAGCCCTGATGACCCTCGTGGTTCATCGCAGCTGTTGCTGCCAGGTGTCAGCTGTAATAAACAACTGACACCCGGGATGTATGAAGTAAGGTCGCCCCGAAATTGTCCCTTATACATGTCCTGCAGCAGCAGGACGTAAAAACACTATAGGACGGTCACTAGTAAATTCATTAAAGGGGCATTCCAGGTTACTGTTTTATATAGTTTTGGGATCCCCATGCCCAAAGCTATATTAAATCAATGTACTCACCATAGCTCCAGTCCACAGCTATGGTGGTCCAGTGCTACAGCATCTGACAGGTTACATCACTTAGCCAGAAGGCCTGTTAAGGTTCCATAAACCTGTCATGTGGCCTTCTAATGTGGAAGCCCCTAGGAAAGTTTACGGGAAGTCACTGATGATGTCCCTATCTGGCATCCTATTGGATGCAGCAGTTATATGGATAAACAACCCACATGACTGCTGTAGTACATGTAAACAGGAGACCAGACCACAGTGAGCAGCCATTTCCACCAATATTGGGGGTACTCAGAAAAGCCTTTTTTAAACTGATATTTATAAAAGTCCTTTACAATGCCAGTAGTTTATGGACTGTTTAGATACATTTTATCTGCTCTTCAGTCAACAAGATGGCATGAATTGAGATCTGCTGGTAAAGTGACACATTTTATTGTAACTAACTTCATAACTAAGATTATACATACATATTATATTGGTAGATCACAGATAGTCTGATGGGAAAATGGTCGGTGAAATAAGAATTGGGCATGTTGGATTTTTACAGGCCAGATCCTTTGTTCTTTCAGAAATGTCTTGTATCTCATTGCAGTAAGCATGCATGCCCAGCCTGTAAGGCCTCATTCAAATTTCAGTGGAAATCTGTGTCAGACATCCGGGCGTTTACCGTAGATTTCTTATGAAGAATATCATTTGTAGGTCTCATGGATCCACACGCGGACTAGCACCATTCAATAAGACTAAACCATCGATATGGATTCCACATAAATTCTTCACAATTATTTTTGTTTTCATTATGCGGATTTCGAATTTACACACAGTAACATCTGCACCATATGAGTTACAGAGAGGAGTCCCATTGAACTCAATAGAATGATAAAATAATGCAGGGCCTAAGAGAACATGCTATAATTCCCATGTCCTCTCCAGTAGTGGCTGCAAGAATGTTATGTTTTAGATATATGTCTATACAAGGGATTCGGAGCTTTGTACTGGAAACACAAGGTTCCAGCTGTTCTAATGATATATTAATGTTAGTGTCCACTAAAGCTGCCCATAGATGTCCAGATTGCCTCTACGGCTGTTGTGATGAGCCCATTCTCAAACCTTCCTGCTCTTCTTGCGGTAGTGTTCGAACAATTGAGGTCACTTCTAGTTCTGATCATTATAACCACTAAATATTCCCCAACTTCGTAAGATTTGGGTTGTTTGTCATCAGCTTCAGCTGAATCTCTTGCTTTTTTGATCCTGCTGGTTACAAAAAAATCACTTTGTGGTTCTTGAAATCTACATGATGTTGTCCACATTAATATTAACTAGAGGACTTAAGTGGCTCCTATTAGATCAGCGACATTTGCATGATTTTTACTATAGAAAATCAGCATGGTTAGATAAAATAGTAGAAACATTTGCTAAACATACATCAAGGGTTATTGCATATCATCATACCTACTTATTATACAATTGTCCATATGATTACTACCAGATTCCGAGGTTATAGGAGGCCATTAATATTACACTTCATAAAGGTCCTTTCACAAGATAAGACTTAGCTGTGAAGTTCTCTACAGTAGAGCAATCTGCCATCAATGTAGCATTTAGGATGCCTGTTACATTATATTAGTAGCTGAATGTTGCGTTGTTACTGCTCCTTCCCTCTTCTGATATGTACATTGTGATTTCTGTGAATAAATGTATTTTAGTAACAATCACATAGATTGTGTGCAGAGCTAACAATTCAGACTGAACTGTCATTGTAAAATACCAACGACTCTTTTTTCCCCTTTTTTTCCAGGGAGAGTAAGAGTTGAAGATGAGGCCTACAGAAGCCTACTACTTCTTAAAAATCAGCCTCTTGATTCTTTTCTATGTGGGTTGCTTTGCCCAGAAACATCCCAGTATGGACATTGCAGTAATCTTGGTAGGCACCTCAGACGAGGTAGCCATCAAAGATGTTCACGAGAAAGATGACTTCCACAATTTATCAGTGACACCAAGGGTGGCTTTGGTTACTATGAATGAATCCGATCCTAAGAGTATCATCACACGCATCTGTGACCTCATGTCTGACAAGAAGGTTCAAGGGGTTGTATTTGGTGATGACACCGACCAGGAAGCTATCGCTCAAATTTTGGACTTCATTTCTGCTCAGACTCACACTCCCATCCTAGGCATACATGGTGGATCATCAATGATTATGGCTGATAAGGTAGAGTACACAACTTTTCTTTGTTATTATCGTAAACTAGCTACAGCTAAATACATTGAATGTTGTTGCTATCATTGTAATATGGACTAGTTAAAGCTAAGGCCCAATGCACACAGGCGTATTTGCATTGCAGAATCTGAAGTGGGCGTCCGCCTCGGAATTCCGCAGCAAATATTGCCCATAGACATGCTATGCAAAATTGCTTTTCCATGTCCACGAGTGGAAATCAACTGCAATTTTCAGCTCACAGAGGGAAAATTGCATGTCCTATTCCAGCGCAGATTCCATGTGGACGGCTTCCATTAAAGTGAATGGAAGCCAACCGATCTGCCACCCTTCCGCAATGACATTGCCTAAGGGTCGCAGATTCTGTGTCACCGCTTGGCGATGACATGGGAAAAGCAGACGGTTAAAAAAAAATTCTGTACTACGCATGTCTGACGGCTAGCCATGCGGACCATCCGCAGTACAGAAGAAAAGAAGAAGCAGCAGGTACACACAGATACCGGTCACAGGCAGGATCTGATTCCACATGCGGAAACTGACCCGCCATTGTGCATTCGGCCTTAGGTTCAATCTCAATTAGATCTGCAGGAAATTCCTTTAGTTGCTCATCAATTGCTTATTTGCTATAGTATTAGTGTAAAAAATTAGTAAGTGAAAGCTGGCAAATTTGTAACTTGCAATTTGATGCTAAGGAGCAACTGACAGAATTTTAAATAAAATTGAACCAATACTGTAACATAGTAGTGTAACAGATTATCTCATAACTGGTCTAAGAATCACATTATTGGTTTACTTCTACTTACATGTGACTCGTTCAGATAGATGCAATTAAGTATAACTAAGTATAATTCAATAGAATAAAATTTTTTAATGCAAAATATAATTCAAAGGCAGAAACCCAGCCTGATCGTGTCCATCTGTGATTGGTTATGGGGTGCGAGAAATGTAAAGAGGAGTAATGTTGGAGAAAGTTTTGTTCACAGTCAGTAGTTTGTCATTAGGCACAACTGAGTGTTTCCCGCATTAGGGTTCCTTTACATGGAGCAATTATTGTTCAGATAGTCACTCAGAAAAGTCATTGAAGTGTACGAACGTCAGTCGTCTGTTTGCTTACATGCAGAGCGATGATTGCTCATTAGTTGTTTGCTGACATATCATTCATAGAGCCGATCTTCATGCCCAAGTAGGTCACAAGTTGTTAAAATATGAATGACTGTGACCAGGGGGGTACCTAAAGGCTCAGAGGCCTGAGTGCAAAAGTGCCCCCCCAACCCCCCCCCCCCCGCCCCCCTTCCCCATACCTAGATCCTGCTGCATACAACTGCAAAAAGGCATTTCCTTACATGATCTGCCCCTTTCCATGCATGATTCATTTCGTGCAATACATTAAAATTAGTTTGCAGCCCCTTAGGCCACTTTCACACCACTTTTACCGTTATTAGCGCAACGTCCCGAGCGCCGTGCTAACAGCGATACAATTCTCCCATTGATTTTAATGAGGTTACTCAGACCTGAGCTTCAATGCATTGTTTCTAACGATGTGATCTTCGAGAGCTGCCTGTTCTATTTTTGCGTTTTCACATTTTTTAACACAGCTCATCACCCATCACAATGATGGGGTGCATTAAAAAGCACTGTCAAATGCTGTACTATAAATTCCATGACTTTGAGCTTAAACATTTTTTAAAAATTGCATACATTAGTAAAAACTGCATGTGTTTTTATGCGTTTTTTAATTGTGTGTATAGTGTGCAATTATATACCAGTCAAAGATAGATGAGAGAGATATGAGAGAGAAAAAGATAGATAGATATATGAGAGAGAGAGATAAATAGCTATGAGAGAGAAAGATAGATGAATAGATAGAAATATAGATATGATAGATAGATGAAAATATAGATATGATAGACAGATAGATAGATAGATAGATAGATAGATAGATATGAGAGATAGATATAATAGATAGGTAGGTAGATAGATAAATAGATAGGTAGATAGATAGATATGAGAGAGTGAGAGATAGATAGATATGAGAGAGAAAGATAGATAGATGAATAGATAGATATGAGAGAGAAAGATAGATAGATAGATTAATGGATAGAAATATAGATATAATAGATAGATAGATAGATAGATAGAAATATAGATATGATAGATAGATAGATAGATAGATAGAGATATATAGATTAATGGATAGAAATATAGATATAATAGATAGATAGAAATATAGATATGATAGATAGATAGAGATAGATAGATAGGTAGATAGATATGAGAGGTAGATATAATAGATAGGTAGGTAGGTAGATAAATAGATAGGTAGATAGATAGATATGAGAGAGTGAGAGATAGATAGATATCAGAGAGAAAGATAGATAGATTAATGGATAGAAA
This sequence comes from Eleutherodactylus coqui, assembly GCF_035609145.1. NCBI lineage: Eukaryota > Metazoa > Chordata > Amphibia > Anura > Eleutherodactylidae > Eleutherodactylus > Eleutherodactylus coqui. The sequence goes on from NC_089839.1 coordinate 144,521,633, forward strand.
TATAGATATGATAGATAGATAGATAGATAGATAGATAGATAGATAGATAGATAGATAGAGATAGATATGAGATAGATAAATAGATATGAGAGAGAAAGATAGATAGATATGAGAGATAGATAGATATGACATAGATAGATAGATATGAGATAGATAGATAGATAGATAGATAGATAGATGTGAGAGATAGATATGAGACAGAGAAATAGCTATGAGATAGCTAGGAGAGAGAAAGATAGATAAATAGCAGAGAGAAAGATAGATAGATCAATAGATATGATAGATAGATATAAAATAGATAGATGATAGATAGACAGACATGAAAGAGATAGACAGACAGACATACAGACAGATAGACAAGCCAATAGATAGATACATACCCCGGGGCCCAGACCAGCTGTACAGTGTCAGCAGGAGGTGAGCAGCAGGGAGATGACATCATTATACTTGCTCCACTCCATGCTATGGCTTGCCATACAGTTAGTGTGTATCTGCGTCCCCTCTCCTCCACACATGTCATGTGTATATGGTGGAGGGCGGCCTCTGGACCCCCCTTAAGCGCAGGGGCCGGGTCACCATGGCAACCCCAGTGACCCCTGACGGTACGCCTATGACTGTGACTTTACACCAGATTACTTTTGATAAGCTGAAACTAGATGACCAACAACTTATTGCTCATCACCCTGTCGGTGGCCATGTTGGCACTGAACAACAATCATTTGAATTTGCTCTATCGAACGATTATTTGGCCGATGGTCATCTTATGTAATGGTACCGTCATCCAAGGACAGCAGGTTAAAGGTACAGTTAGCTAACCTCAATAAGAGATGATAGTAATAAAGAACCAGTAAATACGAATGTCTCAAAATCACAGACAATACTTTAGATATACTTACAATGGCACCATAGTCAGTAAGGCAAGATATTAACTATGCTTGATAGTGGTCAATTAATGATGCACCTCCCAGGATTAGCACTGAGAGGATGAAGCGCCACAGGGCGCCTCTTTCTGCAAGCTCTTTTTGAGAAACAAAGCAGCAGTACTGCAGCAGTGCTAGAATAACCCGCGGCTGGATGGTAATGATGAATGAGCTGAGGTCCCGCCACGGTGTCACACAATATTATGTAATACAGTCTCATTAACCCCATGTCAGGTGCTACATGCTGACCTGATCCTCCTGTCCTTTCACCCAGCCACTATAAGTGCTTCATTTTGGAAACTGAGCAGTAATAAAAAACTAATGTTTTTGGTAAAAAGTATGGAAGCGAACTGCTGTATTCCCTTGTAATTGGAGAAAGATAGAAATCCAAAGTGGAATTACACTTGGTGTGTACAAGACTGTATGCAAATGCAAAGCATAGTGAGATATTAATGATTTCATGATAATTCATGCAAGATTTCCTTGTGATATATTCTACTATCATCTATAAGCAGTATGGTTGCCCCTGATTTCTACCATCTTTCTTTCTATGTGATATTATTAACCGTTAAGCATATATATAGCATATATGTAAGAATCTATTGATCATGAATTCCTCTATATGTTCCCCTGGTTAAACACTAATATAAAACTACTACCTGTGTTTACCATCCTACGACTTTCTCAGCAATAACGAACACTATAATTCTTGTATTTCTTCAGTTTTTCCTATAAAGTACACACACATGTCAAATGTTTGCCTTAGGGCTCAGTCAGGCGAGCAAATGTGTCACACATTATTGGTGCGGGAAAAAAATCGCAGGTAGAAAAAAATCGCGTGACCAGATGCATTGGAAGTCACATATCTTATGTTTTGCAAGTGCAATTTTTTTCCGCTTCTAAAAAACGGACATGTGACTGCCTTCATTGAAAAGCATTGGTTCTAATGGATGCAAATCGCACACCGCCTGATATGCGTGAAAAAAAACGCCTGTCTGACTGAGGCCTCAGGGTAAATTCACATGTGGCATATTTGTTGCAGAAATTTCTTCAATTGTCCTATTCATCCCTAATGGGATTGCAAAAATCCATGTGCTTTCCACTAAAACAACTCTATTTAGATGAATGGAAATGATTTTCAGTCACAGAAATTTCTGCAACAAATCTGTTGTCTATAAATATCCCTTTATGCTCTTGAGTTTGAAGATATGTGCATTTTAAGGGAACATATTACTCCCTCGCAGGAGGTCATTTACTGCTACTGTAAACACTTTGAATAAATCATGGAATCATAGAATGGTAGGGTTGGAAGGGACCTCCAGGGTCATCGGGCCCAACCCCCTGCTCAGTGCAGGATTCACTAGATCATCCCAGACAGATATTTGTCCAGCCTTTGTATGAGCACTTCCATTGAAGGAGAACTCACCACCTCCCATGGCAACATTCATTCATCATCCTCACTGTCTAATATCTAATTTGTGTCTCCTCCCTTTTAGTTTCCTACCATTTCTTCTAGTCTTTCCTTCTACAAATGAGAATAGGGCTGATCCCTCTGCACTGTGACAGCCCTTCAGATATTTGTAGACAGCTATTAAGTCTCCTCTCAGCCTTCTTATTTACTAGATAAACATTCCCAGATCCTTTAACCATTCCTCATAGGACATGATTTGCAGACCTCTCACCATCCTGGTAACTCTTCTCTGAACTTGCTCCAGTTTGTCAATGTCTTTTTTAAATTGACGTGCCCAGAACTGGACACAGTATTCCAGATGAGGTCTGACTAAGGAAGAGTAGAGGGGAATAATGACCTCACATGATCAAGACTCTATGCTTCTCTTAGTACATCCCAGAATTGCGTTTGTGTTTTTTGCTACTGCATCACACTGTTGACTTATGTTCAGTCTGTGATCTATCAGTATATCCAAGTCTTTTCCACATGTGCTGCTGCTTAGCTCAATTCCTCCCATTCCATATGTGTTTTATTTTTCTTTTTTCTTGCCCCAGTGTAGGACTTTGCATTTCTCCCTGTTAAATACCATTCTGTTAGTTGCTGCCCGTTGTTCATGTTTGTCCAGATCTTTTTGAATCTTCTCTCTCTTCTCTACTGTTAGATATCCCTATTAGCTTTGTGTCATCGGTAAATGTAATCAGTTTTCCCTCAATTCTTCCCCTCTAGCTCATTAATAAAAATGTTGAACAACACTGGGCCTAGGACAGAGCCTTGTGGTACTCCACTTGAGACATTCTTCCAATTGGATGTGTAGCCATTTATGACCACTCTTTGAGTACGATCACTCAGGCAGTTGTGAATCCACATAACAATTGCCTTGTCAATCCCATATTTGGTCATTTTTTCAATAAGTATGGTATGAGATACTTTGTCAAGTGCTTTATTGAAGTCAAGATATACTATATCCACCACATTTCTCTGATCAACCCAGTCAGTGATTCTGTCATAGAAGGAAATTAGATTCGTATAGCATGACTTGTTTGTTGCAAACCCATGCTGGCCCTGGTTAATTACTCAATTTTTATCCAAGTACTTGCATACATGCTGTTTAATAATTTGTTCAAAGATCTTCCTCACTATAGAAATTAGGCTCACAGGCCTGTAGTTTCCTGGATGCACCTTCTTCCCTTTTTTGAAGATGGGGACAACATTTGCCCTTCTCCAATCTTCTGGGACTTCTCCTGTTCTCTAAGAATTTTCACAGATTCTGGCGAGTGGTTTAGGAATTACCTCCGTTGCTTCCTTTAGTATCCTAGGATGTAATTCACCTGGACCTTGAGACTTGAATTCATTTAAGTTAGCTAAGTGTTCCCTCACCATCTCTCTGCTTATAGATAACCTGCATTCTTTTATTCCCCCAATAGCACAGGGAAGATTAGTTGATGTTCCATTTACTTTCTGAGAAAAACATTTACAAAATAGGAATTTAAATGTTTGACCTTCTCAACATCATTTTTAACCAATTCACCATTTTCAACCTATAAACATCATATTTCTACTTATACGCTATATTCAGAGATGACAGCAGTCAGTATTACATGAATACTTCATTTTGGTAAGCCACAATTCTGCAAGAGTTGTCTAGTAAAATGAAAACTTTTGTTATAGCCCTTTTTTGCTTGCTGTATAGTACGCAATGCAATACCATTTATGCAAAGAAGTTAAGCATTTACTTTGTGTGACGAATACCTGTTCAGTGTCATTACAAGAGCACAAAATCACTAGTATTCTAGCATGTTAAACTGTATTTTCACATAAAATTTTTTTTTGATGCAGTGTCTCATACATACATATGAAGCACCTTCATAGCCTCTTAAAGCGTTCACAACTTTTCAGACGTCTGCTGATGTAATAACCTGTGTGTATCATCAATCAATGTCATTTCATTTTTTATTTTTTTTACCCCTGTAAATCAAGGCTGAAGTGCCGCCCCTATGCATGTGTTTAGCTTTTCTAACAACTAGGACATTAAGACATCTTCTTAGCTGTGGAAGAGGGGCTGTGTTCACTGGCTCAGCTCTCAGGTCTGCAGTCAGTGTGTACACAATCTCTGCCTCTCCTGATGTTACACTTGCCTAAACTGTTACGTGCACTTATAGTCATGTTGTAAGCATGATTCTTATTGGGCTCATCTTTGCCTACCGTCAAGCAGTGGGTTGCAGAGGGGCTGCACTTCAACATTGATTTACAATGTTAAAACCCCAAAAAATGAATAAACGTTTATTAAAAGATTGATGTGAAACAGACAGGCTATTAGATGAGCAGAAGTTGGCTGAGAAGTTGGGTTTGCTTTAAGGGTAATTCCACACGCAGGTAAAAGAGTGGATCTGACAGGATGGAGAAGTAGAAGTACTTCCTTTATATTTATGATTCCTTTTGAATCCACTTCTGACTTTGGCTCAAAAAAAGCACCAAAAACTGTTACAAAATGGTGGCGTTTTCCTGAAAAAGTGTAAGTTCACATGGTGCGGATCCACATGCGGATTTATCCCTGCCGATAAGAAAATCGGAGCGCTGAATGTTTTCACATGTTGCTGGCTCACTGTGGAATTTGTCACAGATTTTGGTGCAGATCTGCAGCAGATTTCACCCTATGAATTCCTATTTTGTACACCAAAATCTGGTACAAAATGCCAAGTAAACCAGCGAGGTGTGAATGCAGCCTGATGGGAGCTGCTCATATAGAGTCCCTGCAAGCAGCTTCTCTGCGTCTCTTCTTTGAGAATTGATTAAAGCTGCTAATTATACCAAATATCTTGGTAACGAGTGTTCCACACAGGCCGGGGCTGCATTCTCTTCATATGTGACAGCTAAACAGCTGCTTATTATGCAGAATTTCACAGAATCTTTTGTGATGGCAGCAGAACGGTTCTGAACCGGTTGTCCTTATCCGCCTTTCAGCTGCTTGAGAAGCACTTGTGCCACGACGCCTTCGGGCCGGGTTCACACACCGCGCTTCACACATTTTTTGTGGCATAATAATTATCAGTTTTAAACAGCTGGGGTTTTTTTAAGTTCAAAAATGATGCTGCCAGATGTTACCGCAAAGTCTACCGGAAAATACCATAAAGTTTTGGTTTTGGTGTTTTATGTTACATTCATGGGGTCTAAAGCGTTTTTGTCAAACAAGCAGCATGTTGTAGGTTTAGTATTTTTGTTCTGGCGTTTCTCCTATAGGCCTTGTAAAGCATTTGTAAAAAAGGCCAATAGAATCACTATTAGCCGTATGCCTGCGATAGTTGTATATGCAGTTTTTGAGTCCAATACAGGACGGAATACAAGTGAAAGGACCTATGTGTGAATCAACTTCTTTATTGAGCTTTGGTTTAATAAACTGCATACAAATTTCCCCCAAACTGCATGAGTGATTATCGCCTAATGGCGTTTCTCCAGAAGATATGGTTACAGTACCAGAGGGTGGCACATTCTACAGCTTCATCATATAGGTCTGGCTGCCCTTAAGCCACATCCCTACTCTACACAGCGCCGAGCATGTACAGCGTGTAAGATAAGAATTAAAAACGGGTTTTAATTCTTGCAAAATGTTATGTGATATATTCCTTTTGCGGCTGGAATCCCATTTGATGTTTTTGTGGCATTTTTTGAGTTAATCTCTGGACTGGATCCAAAATAGAAGAGATACTTTAGGGCTCCTTCACATAAAATTAACACATGCAATAAACAGAGAATACAACCCATTGCTTTCAACGAGTTTGCTCACATTTTCATTTTTTTGCATTTTGGTCATGCAAATCGCTCCCCCTTCCCGCATGCTGTACTTTTCTGTGCATTTGTACACCAAACGTCCCCATAGAAGTCAATGGTGGGGTACACAAATGTATCTGCAATATGCAAGGAGATGTGTAATAATTCCGCTAAAATGAGAACACATGAGAAACTCATTAGACTAAATTAGCCATTTCAAGCAGTGCGTCTTGTTTGCCACGCGTAAATGAACATGCCCTGTGGGCAGACAAAGTTCGGTAAAATACACTGATACGTTTGCAAAAAATGCTTCTTCAGTGCGCAAAAACGTTGTGCTGAGGTGCACTCAAATACGCATACACTCATGTGAAGTCTTTATTTATTTAGTTTTCCTTCTGCTAGATTCATTTCTGGCCTGGCCTCAAAAATACTGCATCAAATCTTGCATGTGTGCTGCCAGCTGTAGCGGAGGTCCTGCGGTGGAAAAATCTACAGCGAATCCACAGCAAAATCTGTATGTTTTAGAGCGAATTCAGATGAGTGTGGGCACAACTACGCTCCATGGCATGGAGTGTAGTTGCGCCTGAATGAGGGGAATTTCTTCCCCCTTCGCTGGCTGTTCAAATTCTGCGCTAGAGCGAGTCCTATCTTGTGCCGGCTGTACAATTAATGGACGAAAATCCTGATAGCTAAAACGAAACCACCGAAATCTATTAAAATCACTGTTCGCATTTTGTCCCATTACACAGCCATGATTATCACAGCTGCATAAGGAGAAAAACCACGGTCGTCTGATTCCACCTTTATTACGGATGTCCGCCCTCTGGATGGAAAGTGCTTAAAACTGAAGTGAAAATCCACAGCAGAATTTTACATACTAAGAATTCAAAAATCCGTACGACCATCAGTTTCCATGTTGAAATTTGTTCAAAAGGGCTTATGTGCATGGGCGTTTCTCCACCGCGTATTATGCGTGCATTGCACGTCCGCTTGATACACGGTGAGTAGAGTCAATGAACGTCATTGATACATGCACATGAGCGTGTGGACACTACATGTCGATACGTACGAGAACTAAATCACAGCATGCTGTACTTCTCTGTGTACCACGCAGCATGAGCTCTATACATTAGTATAGGCAGCATGAAGACGCTGTCCATACGCAATATATTGTGTATGGGCGCCATTTTTATACATTTAAAAAAAAAAAAGTTTCACACTAAGCATGATCGCATGCATGAGATATGTGGTCATGCGCAGTACACATGCAGCCATACATGGTCTCTGCTGGCTCTCTGCCAGCAGACCCGGGATGTACAAACACCAGCAGAACGCTACGGGCAGACCCACAGTGCTTTACCGATACGGCCATGGTCAAGAAGCCCTCTCATAATGGCCGATATTGTTATTCGCTGTGGATTTACTGAACTCTGTAGTGGAAATCCACAGCATTTCCGCTATTTACCCTAAATGGGTGAGATGTCTGTCAACCCATTGACGTCTATGGGCTAATAGTAGAACATATACAGATCTATTGGAACATGTTGCATATTGAAAAAGACAGCATATGCATAAGAAAAGCATACACTAGAAAACAAAAACAGTAATGGGAAGAACACTTTTTAAATGTATCGGGAAAGTGTTTTCAAATAAAAAACCTCAATTGTTAGAGATTTGTAATACACAAGTGCAAAAGACCCCTCAGGTTTCATAGTGCTCTGTGCAGTACCTTCTATAGAAGTCCCTCTTATAATGTACCATGCAGTGCAGAAATCATACAGTGATACAGTACACAAAAACACTGCCCAACCAAAAAACTAAGGAATGAGGCAGCATCATAGCTTAATACGCCTCTTCTTACCTCTCTAACATATCAGATCTTGTTCTTTGCTATCCTAATATACTATGCTTTGTGGAATAGCTGTATTGTTATATTGTATATCATGTATATCTAGTATACTCATAGAATCATAGAATCCTAGAATGGTAGAGTTGGAAGGGACCTCCAGGATCATCGGGTCCAACCCCCTGCTCAGTGCAGGATTCACTAAATCATCCCAGACAGATCTCTGTCCAGGCTTTGTTTGAACACTTCCATTGAAGGAGAACTCACCACCTCCTGTGGTAACCTGTTCCACTCATTGATCACCCTCATTGTCTAATATCTAGTGTCTCCTCCCTTTCAGTTTCATCCCATTACTTCTAGTCTTTCCTTCTACAAATGAGAATCGGGCTGATCCCTCTGGACAGTGACAGCCCTTCAGATATTTGTAGGCAGCTATTTAAGTCTCCTCTCAGCCTTCTTTTTTGTAAGCTAAACATTCCCCGATCCTTCGTGACTGAACTGGTTCACTTAAGTACAAGAATCACCCTGTTGATGATATTTTCTGCATGTCAAATGAGAATAACAAATTTAGAATACAATTAGGCTGGGCTCACAGAACAGGTCGGGTTTTGCATGTGAAATCCACAGCGGAGGACCTACAATCCGTTGTGGAAAGGACTTGCATATGGGTGCCTATGTTTGCAGATGCATGCGATTTTCCGCTGATGTACGCGTATGCACAGCTAAAAGTATAAGTACATCGCACAGGTGAGATATTCTCTCGTCCAGCTGGAGCTCAGGCTTTTCTATGTATTCTGATAGCTAGTTCTGACCGATTCCGCTGCTTATACGCAGTTTTCATTACGTATGGGGTACGGGACACACACATGCATTGACTTCGATAAATCCGTCTGCGCAGAATCCATGCTAAAATACATCATGCTGTGATTTTCTTGCACTCACAGAATATGCAATGTGTACCCAGAAGTGTGAAGGAAAATTTGAAAATACATTGCTTTCAATGCCTGCGTTTTACCATGGATCTTCTTTGCCAACGGCGGTCGCAGAATCTGTAATTCAAATCCGTTTGTGTGGGACCAGCCTTAAAAGTGCACTTTTTCTGTACGTTGTATATTGTATATTGAGTTTGGGTCCTTAAAATAAATTCTTCTAATAGGTCCAACGCTGAGTCTAATGTGTTATATGCAGTAGTCCACAGTAGAATGAGTCTATAACAATACTATATTAATAGAACAGCTTCTTATAGGTCCAAATGGCCAGCTGTCATAGCAGCTGGCATCTGTAGATACTAATTTATATGACCATTATGGATTGTATATTTTTGGGAACAAGTTCCATCTTTTTCTGCGTCAGAGCACATTTAATGATGTATTTCCTTGAGTAGTTTTTAAAAGGGAGTCAGTAATGGTTAGGAAAGGTAAGTCATTTAACACGTAACTCAGTGCAGACAGTAGGATAAAAAAAATCTACAATCCGAAAAGAACTGATTGGAAAAATGGAAAACGTTTCACTGTCTGGTTTTAATTAGTAAAAGAAAATACAAGGGATACATTCCCTTTAAACATGTAAATTGATATAGTATTAATTAGGTTGAAAGACCCAATATATTAGTTGTTGTCTGTATTAGATAAATATGGTTGTTCAAATTAATTTTATGATGTATTTGGTATTTGGTATAAAATAAACCATAATGTGAGAAAGGTGATAAAAACCAGGTCAACAAAATCAGTCAAGAAAGGAAAAATGGCATAGCACATCTGTATGTGACATATTACCAATTTCCATCTGCAGACCCAATACGTTGAGCTACAGAGGTGTCAAACTGAAAGGGGAAAGTAGGATGGAAAAGGCCATCGGGGAGGGTGGGGGGAGGGGACTGCTGCAACCTTAAACTGGACTCCCTCCCTGGGGCTTGTAGAGAGATAGGAGTTCCTGGCTACACAGGTCTTATTTGATTATCTGGGATTAGTATACTTAAAGTTGATAGATTGATGTCACATGATGTCAATTGCCAATGTCATGGCAATTAAGGGAACATTCCAGCTAAATCTGATGAAGTGCAGGGCTTCAAGGGGCAGCGCAAGAACTCAAAGCACTCAATAGTGACGCCATCCATGCACCTTCTCAGGTCCTCCACTGGCATAACACTGTATATGCAGTGTTAAAGGCTTGACAGTAACTTTACATTGCCTGCTTGTTGCCTAAAAGTTGGCAAAAATATCCCACGTCATGACCCCAATCTGTGAAACAATTAATTTTCCCAATACATACAATTATATTTGTTGTCTAGGATTAGTTAATTATTCTCATCAACAATTACATCATCATTAGATATTAAATAATGATTTTCTCCTTTAAGGGGCAACAAACCAACATTGCTACTTTGTATAGATTTGCTGAATTGCAGAAGTCTGGTGTTGACACTTGGTCTTGCACATAGATAAGACAAGTGGATACTTTCTTCTCCGCCCTTGTTAGTAAAATGTATTCTTCCTATTAAAGTTGGTATTGCAAACACAGTCTGCACAAAGCAATTCATTCTTCAGCATTCACAACTTAGCGTCTCCCATGCATACAAAATACAGCATTCATATTGAGAGGAAGCGAAGGTCATTCCGACTGACAAGGATTCGTATTCATTTATCGTGCGTGCTGCTACACAGCTGTCAGAGATTTTTATTTTAGGAGCTGGACTGTGCCGGCTTTTGTCACCAGCTGTTTCTGCAAAGTCAAATTCAACAGTGCAGCCAGACATACGTATTTATACAGGAGACTGCCTACAGTCAAGACATGTTAAATCAGAAGACCTAAAGCACACATGTAGTTAGACAAGCTCACAGATACAACCTCAACGGTCTACAGAATGGTTAGTGCACTTCTCAACTCAACTAGAATTCATATGTAGAAAAATCACCGCAATCCCAATAATAATGATGCGATGGCGCTGCGTCTCTAACAATGACCTTCCTGCGATATAAACCTTTTATAATAGATCTAAAATATACATGTAGTTCTTAGTAATTTCCATATCTACGGCTCCAAAATGTTCACAAAGTCTTTTTGAATCACCTGTTACCATAATTTATTTATTTTTTTTAATCCTGTTCCTGTTTTTGACAGAGAACCCAATACTTACGCTACAACTGAGTGGTCAAATCTGTGTAGCCCCTGACAGATGGCGCCAGTGGACTGTTTGCTGCCACCACTAAATTGATGCCAACTCCTTCCTTGCACAGACAAACCAATCCATGGGACCTTTCATACAGGTTGGGATTGTCCACAGGACGCAGTGCAGATATGGATTTGGTCAATTAGTGCAGATTTCAGTTAGAAGTCTATTCGGGCCTGGAAATAACTGATAAACCACAAGCACGACTGGATGTGGTCAAAAGTTATCCATCTTTTATTGACAGGCAGCAGTTTTTATAGGGGCACTTGCCTCAATTACAATAATTCAAATTTATTATAATTCATTTATTATCATTGGTTCATAAAACATAAACACAAATATGAAGATGCAAGGTAAAGAAGTTAACATCTAAAATGCCAAACAAACGCACGCCGGCGCAGTGGGATCATATATGATTAGATTCTTGAAACACACGAACAGGAATGTATAACAATAAAATGTTTAGGTACAAATGGGAGAACAGGGCACTACGACCCAAGCAATTCAATCTAGGACCTTTGAATGTTCTAACCTCTGAGGTCGCTTTATATTGTTCAATACATTTCAGCAAATGTTGTTAAAGGAAAAGTACAAACCATTGGCACAGACTAGATCATACAAAATGGAAGGAGCATACTATAAAATGGCTAAGGAAAATGGAGTCATATTCATTTTACTAACATTAGCTTGTGGTCTGCGGAACATCCTACAGAATTTATGGCGTATGTTAGATATCCACAGTAACAATTCCAAAGGACATTCTTAATTCCACAGCAGGAAGCTTTTCTGCTACGGAATTGAATCTTGCGATTTTGAAGTAAAAACTGTGGATTTTAACAGATACAGAATTCAAGCCCCATGGAGATAACATTTAATTGCAGAAATGGGTACTGTTGTATCTTGGCGCCCCTTGAAGCTAGGGGCTGACCTGGCTTTGCTGGGGTTTACATCCCTAGCTTCCGATTGGCTGTTTGTCACTTACTTGTGGACTTCTGTGCGGCCTCCCTGCAATAGTCCCCGCAGTCACTCTCGGGGCTCGGCGTGTGTGCAGCTTCCCTGGCATGCTCCCTGCTGTCACTGTCAGGGCCGGCGTGTGTGCAGCCTCCCTGCCATGTTCCCCACTGTCACTGTCACTCCAGTACAGCACCGTAGCAGGGAGCGGAGATGGGGGGGAGCTGAGCCGCGGAAAGTATAGCGCCAGAGCGGAGGCGGAGGAAGCTAAGGCACTGCAAGAAGTACTACGCAAGAGCAGGGAATGGAGGTGGGGGAAGCTGAGCTGCAAAAAGTACAGTGGCGGACCGGGGAGCGGAGCGGGGGGAGCTGAGCCAAGGCAGCAAGTGCAGCTCCGGAACATGGAGTGCGCTGCTGCGCTTTCAATGACAGGGGCGCAGCAGGGAGCCGATATGTGAGGCCGAGCACTGGGATGAGGCAAGAGGACCCATCTGTGATCTTGGGCTCTCACTCTCCCCACCAGTCGTGTTGTCCGCTGTGACCTGGCCCGGCTGTGAGTGGTCTCTGTTGTCGACACCTCGGCTCTCAGTGTCCTCCTTGCCACTGTACAAACCAATTGGAAGCTAAGGCCTTGACAGGAGGCATAAACTCCAGCAAAGCCACGTCAGCCCCTAGCTTCCGGTAGCGTCATGATACAACAGTACCGCAGAAATGTCTGTGCAGACTAATTCCATCCCATTCGAAAAGTCTCTATTAAAATCTGTTCTACTAAGGGTGAATTCAGACAAACGTCTGCTCTCATTATGCGGATGTAATAATCATCGTATAATGGGACAAAACAAGACCACTGATTTCAGTGGTTTCGTTTTTACCAGCCATTAATTGTATGTCAGAGTGAATACTATGTGCAGGGAAGATCGGGTGGCACCTACCTTCCCGCAGTCGTTTTCAAACTCCAGCGCTCTGCTGCAGAGTTTGAAAAGCCGGAGAAGGGTAAGACATTTTCCTCGTTCAGGCGCAACTATGCTCTGTACCGATGAGCGTAGTTGCGCCCATGCTTGTCTGAATCCTCCCCAAATTCACAGCTCACCCCCGACAGTCCCCTCTTCTGCATATATCAATACAAACAATTAATATAAACTGGACAATCTTCTTGAAATACAGGGCCACCTCTTGGAACTCAATCCGTTGCACAAGCAAAGCTTTGATCTAGCTGCTTAGTTCCTTGCTGCAGGAAAAACATCTGTAGAACTATAGAGAAGGGTTTCCAGTACTGATCCCTCTAGTGTGATGTGCAGAGCTATGTATGGATTAGAAGAAAATGAAAATGACTTCCGATTATTGTTACTCCTTGGATTCTGGGATCACCTCCTTTCAATGATTTCATGGTTCCTTTAGTCTTTTGCTACATAATGTCAGTTTGTGTTTAATCTACCCTTCATTGACCTATATTAGCTACTTGTGCTGGGATCATAAGTGTTTCTAAGCCTGCCAGTGTTCATCTTAACAGATGCAAAATCTTGTTCTCAAAGCTCTCTGAATTACATTGCCTTGTACTTTCCTCAATTCCTTAATATATGTAAATGTATTTTTCTTGCACCTGACTATATGATACATGTCATTTGGCAGATTTTTCAGTGGATACTTTTGGCATGCCTCAGAGGATTATGAATTTACCATCATTGAACTGAATATTTGAAAGAATTGGGATAGTAACCCAAGATCCCTATGTGAATTTTCAAGAATAACATCTGACAGTTACCTTTATAATCCGAGAAGCTTCTAGAACGGACACAACTTTTTTTCTTTGCATCAAAGAGCCTAATAGAATTAATTTTAGATTAATCAATGAACAAGCCCATGGTATGAATGTACTGAAGGAAACAGTTATAATGTATTTGCTTGGGGCAAACCTGCAGTGCAACTCCATAAAGTAAACAGAAATAGCACCACAAAACCAATTATTCATTAAATCAATAGAAATATAATAGGATGACTTGGTATGCTGTATAATGGCTGTCCGTTTATTGAGATTAGCAATACTATACAGCTCTAATATATAGAACATTATCCAATTGTTAGAACTGAGCTTCCAAAGTTTTATCACCAAGTTATTATTTCTATTACCATGGTAACATGCTTTGTAAGGCTGAGAAAAAGACATGCGTTCATTAAGTTCAACTACTATCCTGCAATGTTGATCCATAGAAAGAAGAAATTAGAAATTTTGAGTTAGATCTGTATGAAATATGTATGGGGCAAAGTTCAGTGTTGGTAATGAATACTAAAGGTAGGTCTAAAGTAGACTTGCAGGTATGTACAGAGAGGGATATGTACAGGATACATAGACAGACATGGGTGCTAAAAAAAAGGTTTTATGATTTATTTTACTCATTTTATATGCATATTCCACAGCGCTGTACACAGATTGTCATCACATTCTACATTCGCCTATTAGCGGTTAGGCCAGTCTCACACAAACGGATTTGAATTGTGGATTCCGTGAGTGTATGATTCTCAGTAATATGCGAATCAATCAAATGCATTGATTTAGGCAGTTCTGATCACATTAGAGTGTCAGAATCACTTAATACATGAGTGGGAAAATAAAACGTAGCATGTTGTATTTTAATGCGGATATCTAAGGCATAGAGCCAATTGTTCTCTATGGTCACAAATATACCCACAGCCCATATGGAAATATCCTCGTCATCGCTAGGCACTGGGATGGGAAATATAAAAAAAAAAAAAAGATGTATTGCGCATGACCACCTGCATGAGTATACGGTCAATTTTGCGGCTGTACGCGGGTCATGGCCGTTAACCCTTGTGGGTCTCCGCAAGTGGATTCCTCTGAATTCCTCTTATTGGAGTGTGTTAGGCTGCCTGTCCACGGGCAATAGTTCATTGTGTTATCTGCAGCGATATTCCAGGCCGTGGGTAACGCAGTGAACGCTTTTCATAGACCTACTATGGAAAGTGCAGCCCTGATGTCCATGAGCGGAGAATCATAGCGATTCTCCGCTTGCGGGATTCAAATCGCGGCATACTGCAATTTGCTGCGATTCTCCGCGGTGCCCCTATCTGTCAGATAGGCTCACCGTGGAGACCTGACAGCTCTCTCCCCTGCTCCCCGCAGTGTAATATTGCTAGCGGGGAGCAGGGGGGACGTGGATGGGGGGCCTAATGAAACCCACAGAAAAATGGGGAGAACATGTAAACCTCATGCAGGTATTATCCTTGGTCAAAATTGAACCTAGGACCCAAGTGCTGACCCCTGAGTCGCTGTGCTGATATCTTTATAAAATATCACAGGAAGTCCAAAGGTTTGCAAAATAAAGAACTGCAATAATAGAGATACCAGTGGTACTGGTGCATTATGTCTACACCGGAAGTATGGGTGGAGACAGGTGCTGATTGGCTGCAGCTGGGGGCGCGGCTGTCACTTACCCCGGCAGCATCCCATCTCACCTTCCTGCCCTGCTGTTACTGTCCCTAGCTGCCTCACATTTCAGGATCACCTTCCCAATACTGCTTTCGCTGTACCCGGCAGCCTCAGATTTACCCTTGAGGCTACTTATTCCCTGCTTCCCCATGGTGCCCATGTTGGCTCTCACTTCCAGTGGTTTTGTTGGTCATAGTGCCCCGGTACATTCTGCACCTGTCTTCTCCCTATTGCCCGCGGTGCCCTCCCATGTCGCCTCTCAGCTGCAGTGTTATTTTTACCATCTGCGGTCACTGAGCTGTGGTCAGTGTCCTCGCTGGCCCCATCCCATGGCAGCTACTACCGGCCTGGCTGCCCCTCTCTCCGCCAGCCGCACGTCTCTGTTCGGCCCAACAGCAGCGGCTGGTGGGGGAGCTCATGTTGCAGTTCACCTACCATCTGCTGCGACAAAGCCGCTGTAAGTTTCCTAGCTGCCCTAATCCCATCACAGCTTGTTCTGCCCAGACTGTCACTGTCTCTGCCAGCCTGACAACGCTCTTCGCCACAGCAGCAGCTGCAGCTAGAGGAGCTGCTGCGGACATCTCTTCCAGCCAGTCCAGAGCTTTGGGGTCGTTATCAAGCCCTTAGCTGTCAGTCAAGGTCTCCACCCATAATTCTGGTAGAGACAGAATGCACCAGTACCAATACCAGTGACCTGTCAGGCAAGGTCAACGTTCCTATGTCAACTCTAACGGCGCTGTTGTGCTTCAGTCAACAGCACCGCTAGGGAGAGTCAGGGCTCCTTTACAACGGTGAGGGCGATATTGGGCGGTGAATCATGGCCCACCCTCGCAATTCATCTGGAAACCCCTGGATGTGACGTGTTCTCATACGGAAATAGCCTTGCATCCCTGCGGGGCTGAAGGAATCCTCCGGCGTGGCTGTCAGAGCTGCAGCAGGGGATCGTGATGTTTCCCATAATTTTTAATGGGAAAATAATGGCCCATATCGCAAAAAGATAGCACATGCTGCAATTTTTTTTCCTGCATAGCATTTCAACGCAGTGCCATACAGGGAAACATCGCCAATGTTAATGAACCCATTTTAATTTTGTGTAGCGAACATCGTATCAAACTACTTCTATGAAAATAATGAAGAAACAACTTAATAAAATGTTGATTTCTAGACCACCAGTATATCCCACAGCACAAGTAAAATGGAGTATTCAAAATAAATGATGAGACCAAAGGAGGGCGTTGAGAACTCACTATACAATATACAAAGAAAATGAAATACGCATAGTTGATTACCGTATATACTCGAGTATTAGTCGACCCAAGTATAAGCCGAGTCAATAAGTTTTGCCACAAAAAATTGGTAAAATTTAAAGCTATACTCGAGTATATAGTAGGTTAAAAAAAAGCAATACTCACCTATCAGCCGGCGTCTGTGTTCCCGGTGCAATGCTCCCCCAGACGGTGCAGCCAGCTGCTGCATTCTTCTCCCAGCTGTCTTCTCCTTGATGTGCTTTTAAAATCCCCACTGTCAGTGCTGTGATTGGATCGAGCGCTGGCCAATCACAGCCGGCGCTCGATAAACCAATCACAGCGAGTGATGTCATTCTGAATGGCTGTGATTGGTTTATCGAGCGCCGGCTGTGATTGGACAGTGCTCGATCCAATCACAGCGCTGATGGTGGGGATTTTAAAAGCAAGCCAGGGAGAAGACAGCGGGGAGAGGAATGCAGCAGCTAGCCGCACCGCCGGGGGGAGCATTGTGCCAGGAACACAGGCGCCAGCTGATAGGTGAATATTGAGTTTCTTTTTTTTTTACTTCACTCGAGTATAAGCCGAGGGGGCTTTTTCAGCACATTTTTTTGTGCTGAAAAACTCGGCTTATACTCGAGTATATACAGTACTTAAGCTGTATGGAACTTTCTATTTAGATGAACTGATTCCCTTTTTTGTATGATACAAAAAGTAAAAGTATCAGTTAAACATGACGATGACAAATATCTCCACTATGAAGATGCTGCATAAAATGTATATGAAAACCTTGATGTAGGAAGAGCGGACATTGTTGGAGAGGAAAGGAGCAGCAGGTGAAAAGGCTAACATAATAGTTAAGAACATAGGAGATGCCGTATAGATATTTACCACTGTGGGAGATACGACAACATGCTGTTTAAAATGGCAATTAGAGGGAGGTGAGAAAGAACTGAAAGGACAGAGCGTCTCTATTTATCCTTGTAATAGAAGCTGATAATACCATCAAAAAATATTTTCAAAGCAATATAATTCATTAAAAATGAACTAAAGGTGTCTTGAAGTAAAGCTACCGTAAACCAAACACTTTGCTTAGTTATATGTTAGACCTTTGTTAATGGTTGTAACCAGTGTTTCTCAACTCCAGTCCTCATGGAGCCTCAACATGTCATGTTTTCATGATATCCTATAGTAAGAACACCTGTGGCAATGTCTGAGGCGCTGGCAATAATTACATCACCTGTGCAATACGGAGAAAATCCAGGAAACATGACCTGTGGGGTCCATGAGGACTGGAGTTGGGTAACACTTCATAGACTACACTCATGGAACTCTTGCGTCAAAATGTTGCATGTATTGTCCGGTCCAGTAGTCATATGATTGACCCTTGACTTAACACTGAGCCGTCTGAAGATGCAAACACAAGACAGGACATTTTCAAGAAGCTTTATTTATATGGTCGCCATAATAATACTCTTTGTTTATATAGTGCCAACATATTCTGCAGCTCTTACAAGACAGGGGTAATAAAACAAAACCACGGTTACATGTCTAATCAATTGATGGAAACAGTAGGGGTGAGGGTCCTGCTCCAACGAGCGTACATACTACAAATAATGGGGTGATACAGAAGGTAAAGGGGCTGGAGATGTGCAAGGTATGGCGAGGTGGAGAGTGAGGGATGCTATACACATAGACAATGGTCAGGCCGTATAGTGGCAGAATCGGTGTGACTGCAGATGCAGGTTGATTACAGCTAGCTGGAACTGCAGTCAGTAGGATAGGGAGCATGTTATCAGGTGGAGTACAGAGGGGTTTGGTTTAGGGGATATGGTATGCTTCCCTGAAAAGGTGTGTTTTTAGAGCACGCCTGAAGTTTAATGTGTCAGTGATTACCCGGATATTTTTTGGTAGCGCGTTCCAGAGGCCTGGTGCTGCTCTGGAGAAATCTTGGAGGCGAGAATGAGAGGTTTGAATTAGAGGGGCACTTAGTCAGATTTTGTTACAGAACAGAGGGCGCAGGTTGGGTGGTGAATTGAGATGAGGGAAGCAATGTAGGGCAGGGCGGTGCTGTGGAATGCTTTGTGGATGAGGGTAGTGAGTTTAAATTGTATTCTGTATTTGACGGGCAGCCAGTGCAGTGACTGGCACAGGGCAGAGGCATGCAAGTAGGGGCTGGACAGGAAGATGAGCCTGGCTGCTGCATTCAGGATGGATTGGAGGTGGAAGAGTCTAGAGCAGGGGAGGCCGATCAGCAGCAAATTGCAATAATTGAGCCAAGAGGGCAACATTGAGTCTGTGTAAGGGAAGAGGGTCACTAGCGCAGGTGGCGGGGCGAGCGGAGGAGAGCAGTCTAGAGACTTCTTCCTCTGTCGTTGGTCTAAGTACAAAGAGATAACAGGAGCTAGAAGCAGTACTGCTGAGACTAGGGTCCTTTTTTGCTTCTTCCTCCTCTTTTTTGACTAGAAAGCAAGGAAAATAAGTTAAAGGGGAGCAGAGAGCTTTAAATACAGGGTGACCTCTGGGGTCATTCACATGGTCTTTTTTTTTATTTTACACTTTTCCACTGTAGCTGGGGCATCCATAGGAGCTGCATCCATAGTAGTCCCAGTCACAGGGGAAAAAATCCCCCTGTAGTGACATCAGTCACTAACAAAGCTGATCTGGGTCGGCAAGGACACTGCAGCCCTGCCTTGGAAGTCCCATGAAAACTGGGTTGAATAGCGGAAGTAACACTTCTGATTTCTCTCTGTCCTACATAATACTTATTGGGCACTATATGGCTTGTAAAGGAGAAGGCAGAAGTGGTTAGAAACCACTTCTGCCTTCTCCTCCAGTGACTAACAGTCGAGAACCTAACCTCCCTAATAGATTGCAGAAGCATTAATCTTGCGTTGTCTTTTTTACTATCGGTCGGGATTAAAGCCCAGGACTAAATGCTGTAAATTTTCTGTGCTTGGTCCTTAAGGGGTTAAACTATGAATTCCTTCCATTATTTATTGGTTTGAATAGCACAAGCGTCTGCTACCAGAAATAAACCCATTGTTGCTGCTGCTAGGATCACGCACCTCCCCACCCCTTCCGCAACTTGATGTTTTAGACACTGAGTGCTGGCGGTAACTATGGCCATGCATTAGAGGTGCAGGGCTAGTGGTGGAGGCAGGGCTAGAATATGAGGTACAGTTGTCTGGTTAGCAAGATATTTGTGGTGCGCTTATGAAAATAAAGGGCATGGTTATATAAGTGGGGACTGTGGTAAGGTATTTCATGATACCAGCATATAGTGACCATATAGTGATAGATACCAGTTCCACCCCGGCACTCTACAGATCATATAGAAATGGCAGGATGGAAAACCTGATTTTTTTTTTTTGCTAGACAACATTACTGGTGACTAATATTTTTACAGATAAATTGGAAACCTAAGAAATCATAATGCAAGTGATATTTGTCTACAGCTGCTTCCCAGGATACTTGATTATCAGCATTCACGGAGAACTGTAAAATGATGATCATTACAAGTACAATAATCTCCACAATCTCCTCAAGCTTAAAAAGAAATTACAAATGCTTCCATTTTGTATTGGGAAAACGTTTGGCAAGCGATGTTGTGAGACAGGGGCATGTGCTAGTTAAGTAATTCTGTATGCCCTCATGCTGGAAAGGCATACCTAACTGCTCAGCTGTCCCTAAGCATAAAGCATGTAGACCTACTCTTAAAATTGTCAGTGATGTTTGCTGTTAGGAAACCTGGAGTAACCAAGTAATCTTGTAGATATGATACATTTTAATGGCTAACAAAAATACATGATGTTATTGCAAGCTTTCAGATTCTCTTAGGACCCTTCCTCAGGTATAATGAAACAGATTTGGATGGGAGATATATATATACACAAATGTTCACACATGAAAGGGCACAGAAATGGGAGACTAACTCTGCTGGCTAACACGGTACCAATTCTTTTTTCCGAAACCTGGAGTAATGCTTGTAACCTAAAACGTCGAAGCTTGAAATATTTCGGCTATGTAAAAGAGCCGTCACACACAGCACATTAGTCTGTCCGGCTGTTGGTGGGATTTGGAGTCCATTTCTTATGCTTTCATCCTTTTTCTACGGCTCTCATACAAACCTCTCATGGTCTGCACTACATCTGTAAGATAAAACATGCAGGCTTTGACCTTTGCTGCCATTGATCTTAGCTTTTCTTATATTGTGTGATTTGCTTCAGTGATTCAATGATTTTGACTCAGCTGCTCCATAAGCATTCAACCCTACGTAATGTAGAGTCATTTGTATTTAGCAAAGAGTAAATGAGCTTCTTCAAAGTGTCAAAACACCGGTTACTTGTATGGAAATAAGATAATTATTATACTTGGAATTACAAAGTTTATAGAAAAAAGAACACTTTGGGTTTTCATACACCTTTGATAGCTGTCGGCCAAATGGCTATTCTGCCCACCCCATACACATGCATGCTCAGTGCTCCCAAGCGTCAATGTGTTTTCAACAGGGAAAGGGGAGTAAGCTGCTGCCAGACACCTCTGGTGGTGGCTGATCTTCTGTGAGAACGAAGGATCAAATATGTTGAAATTCAGCATGCCCTTTCCCTGACATCATACGTAAGAGGGGAGAGTCAGCACATCCCCATAGATGGAAGATGATTAGTCAGTCCCATAAAAATTGCTCTGTTTAGCTGTTTTAGGTCTTATGTGTTTGGGCACCTTTAGGACATCTCCCCAACATGGGTTTGCCCAAGAAAAACAATCACATGTAACATTCTTAAATGTAGTGATTTCTTGAAGAACATAGTTGATAGTGATGAAATACACCTTCTATGTCATATATAAAAACTATAGTTCATATATAACTCACAAATCAATTTATTTCTCAGGCAAACCAGTTTCTATGTGCACACAATAGTCAATCAGTGAGAAGAAAGGACGTGTTAAAACGCTGTAAGGAAATAATTTATTGGCTTCTACACTCTTTGGCAGTTTTTGTTAAAAATGAACTAACATGGCTGTTACATGTCTATAGCCCATAACTATTGTAGATGCACCAGAACCAAGCACAGTACATAAGTACAGCACCAGAACCAAGATCAATAAAGGGATAAGCTGTAAAGTCAAGCCACCCCCTGCAATTTAAGTTTGTAAGTCCTAATATAAACTGAACAATGGTGAAATATGGTGGGAATTGTCAATGTACAAAACAAGAATGCTACTACCTATCATCACTCTACAAAGCATACAGTGACTATAAGATTGACCAGAGGCAGCCAGTAGTAGAATAAACAATAACATTCTGATGGAACTCGTGACATCATCTCTAATTAGCGTTGTAATTTTCTTCTCCATCCAGTCCAGACCAACATCACAGCTTCTGTTGGACACAACTTGTCTCTCCAGAGATTGCTACGCAGACATCCTTGACTATTTTTCATCACTTACACAGGACCATTATTGCTCAAAATTCGTTCAGACGAACAAATTTGAGTAATAATCGTGCAGTGTGAATACAAAGAAATTGATTACTGTTTGTTCACAAGTCATTATCGCTGACTTTCAGTTAGCATAAAAACCATCGCTTGATCACTGGCTTCTCATTTCGTGTAAATGCTCCCCGCTCAGTGCTTCACATAGAAGGTGAAGTGCTGAGCAAGAAGCGGATGAGAAGCCTGCGATCCAGCAGCAAAGTCTTTCTGTCTAAACGTTCTGCACAAGCACTAACGACTTTAGCAGTGATATCAGCACTCGTGAGGTTGTTTAGTCGACTGTCGTCCTGTGTAAAAGGGCCATTTGTTTTTCCATCTCCTTAATCCCTATATTAAGATACACTCTGAATAGTGCCATACATGTTTTTACCTGAATACTGTATAGCAATGCAACTCACAGTGCCCCCTGAACAATTCACACTATCCCCTTGTAGTAAATAAGGAGCCGTACTGTCCACCTGTAGTAATAAATAGCGATAATGTTATCTTATAATAATAAATAGCCAAAATGTTCCTATGTAGTAAATAAGGAGCCATATGGTCGCCCTGTAATAATAAATAGACATACTATCCCCTTGTAGTAATAATGTCCCTTGTAGTACCCATACTGTCCCCTTTAATAAAAGCCATAATGTTTCCTGTCATAGCTATGCTGTCCTTTGTAGTAGCCATAATATCCCCTTTAGTAGCCATATTGTCCGCTTCAGGAAAAAGCATAATGTCCCCTGTAATAGCCATACTGTACCCTGTAGTAGCCATACTGTCATTTGTAGTAGCCATATTGTTCACCATATTAGACTACCTCCCCCACGGTGCCTTCCGTCCTCTGCTTGGCTTCTTCCAGATGACATCCTGCATAATTACATCATCATGCTGCCTCCATCACCTAGAATGCACCAGGCTGCAGAGCAGGGAGCTTCAAATTCAGCCATAGAGGAGGACTACCTGACAACGCTGGGGGCCCACTAAGCTGCGGCCCACTGGGAATCTGCCCAGTCAGGCAGATTGATCATCTGAGCCTGGTTCCTGGCATTTATACAGAGTTCAAAAGAGGAATCTCAATAACATCGTGTGTATGCTTATTGATGCCACCTAAAGCAGAACTGTCAGGTGTCTTTTAGTTGCCTATAAAATAACAATTATGGAGCATCTTTTTTTTATGTTTCTGTGCTGTCATTCCTCAGTTACTCCTGAATATTCATGAATAAATTGACAACTGGGTTGAGAATCAAGGCAGGAATTTATATTTCACCAGCCTGATTAATGGCTGGTAAAATATAATTGCCAGCTGTGAGCTGCCTGGGCAGCAACCTGACAGCATGATGCATTTAATTCCCTGGTCTGTAGCCACTGCTGTAATCCCAGTGTGACCTATGAACTCTGTTCCTGGCATCTGCATTGCTGCTTGTAAATGCCATCCTGCATGCAGTGCAGATGTCAGGTGGAGAGATATGGGGTCACACTCTGATTACAGCAGCAGCTGCTGGACCAAAGCTACAGACTGAGGAGAGTCAAATGCTTGATGGTGGTAGGTTGCTGCCTGGCTGGAGGTCCACTAATGAGGACACTATTACTTCTGGAGACACTATGGGGGTCACTATTATTGCTGGGGCCACCACTGCTACTGGAGCTACTATGCGGTTACTGTTAACTGGGGCACTATTACTACTGGGGAAAATATGAGGGTCATTTTTACTACTGGAGCCACTAACAAAAGCACTATCATTCTATTACTATTGGGACCACTAAAGGGGACACTTACTACGGGGGCACTGTGGGAGTTAATATTACTACTGGAGCCACTAACAGGGGCACTATTACTACTATGGGGGCACTAAGGGGGTCACTATTAATACTGAAGTTACTACCAAGAGCATTAAAACTATTAGGACCACTAAGGGGGCACTATTACTACTGGGGCCACTATGGGGGTGAGTATTACTACTGGGACACTAGGAGTTCACTATTACTACTGGGGCCACTATGGGGTTAGTATTACTACTGGGTCCACTATGGGGGTCAGTATTACTACTGGGACACTAGAAGTTCACTATTACCACTGGGTCCACTATGGGGGGCAGTATTACTACTGGGACACTAGGAGTTCACTATTACTACTGGGGCCACTATGGGGTTAGTATTACTACTGGGTCCACTATGGGGGTCAGTATTACTACTGGGACACTAGGAGATCACTATTACTACTGGGACCACTATGGGGGTTAGTATTACTACTAGAGCCGTTGCTGGGGACACTACTAATACTGGGACCACTAAGAAAAACATTATTACTACTATGGCCACTATGGGGGGGTCACTATTACTACTGGGACCACTATGGGGGTTATTTTTGCTACTGGGTCCACTAACGAGATACTATTACCACTAACACCAATAACAGAGTCAATATTACTACTGGGGCAATTAATGGGCTTACTATTATTACTGGGACAACTAACTGAGTCACTATTACTACTGGTGCCATTAATGGGTTCACTAATACTATTGGGGCCACTACTGCTGGTACTATTACTCTGACACTGCACACAAGTCTCAGTGGTTCAAATACGTGTTGGGTATCTTGTGTATTGGTGCTTTCAATACTTATAGAATGAGTGCCTCAAGCAGCAGAAAGGCTTGAGGCACCCCTGAATTTGTTGGCTATGCCAAACATGTTCGAAGCCAGTGATCATCCTTTGCTTTCTGTCTGTAAACATAGGACTGGGTTCCAGATTGCCCCATTATACCACTGAATCCTGGTTGGCAAACAGAGCTGTGAGCAGTAGTGTACAGCAGTATTAGCATATATAAAGCTGTGTTAAATAATAATCAATATAAATAATTGAAAATGTAACAATAATGACCCTTAAGTCGTAATTCTAGCAATATGTTGTTTTTCTTATTATATATATTAAGGTAATAAAGCGCAAACCGCCACTCAGTGATCATGTAATACAATCTAAAAGGAATGGGTCTCGTTTCATTATGATCTGAGTC
Organism: Eleutherodactylus coqui; assembly: GCF_035609145.1. NCBI lineage: Eukaryota > Metazoa > Chordata > Amphibia > Anura > Eleutherodactylidae > Eleutherodactylus > Eleutherodactylus coqui. The sequence continues at coordinate 144,546,915 of NC_089839.1, forward strand.
TTCGTATTGGTAATCCTGTAATTCTGGAGATTCCAAAAGTTACTATAAACCCCTACTAGATCCCAGACAAGTGCTTTCTTCTACCAGATCCCAGGTTGACCAGCACTTTTATCTCTCCTCATTTGCATTGCAGGAATGTAGCTATTAATTGAGTTTCAGTAACATTAACTTTTAACACTGGAAGAGCTTTGATGTCAGTGAAATTTCCTTATCTCAAATTACAATGCTACGTTTATCTTTTAATTATGTGACTTTGTGCTAATTGTTTATTCTCTTATCATCCTCGGGATTATTTTGCTCATATGAAATATGTTACACATAACTAAATAAGATCATAATGAGAATGGCGTCCGGACAGACGCGTTGCCTCAGTGGAGATGGAATCAATAACTGCTGTCTTTAGTAACACTGGAGGTCTTCTAATAAACACAAATAGTAAAGTATGTTGACCAGAAAATTTCACAATTGAAAATCTCCAATCACACTCTTGTTTGTAGGCCTACAGTATATATGGAATAGCAACTCAGTACTTAGACTGCAATACCAGGCACCACCAAAAGTGGTGCTGTATCCTTAAAAAGTAGCAAACTATTTTCTGATCTCATACACCCTTTTTCAAGAAATTAGTTGTAAACAGCAAGTAAGACATCGTGAACTGATAGTTTCCCACTCACCTCTCAGGTGTCTTCTCACAGCCCTTCTAGGTGCTTTCCTTGAGGAGAGAGACAATGCCATCCCCTGACCCACTCACTCCTTAGGTTTCTCCACACACTTTTTGGGTGCTCCCTTTGAGGAGAGATGATACCCCTCTTGTCCAAACTGCAGGCATGATGTTATAGAGTCGAAGTAGCTGAGAAGACTAATACATTATTTTATGGGGAAAGATTCAGCAGAACTTGTATTCTGTTCATTTAAACTTCTGCACATTCTGAGCTGAACAGTCCAATGGCGGAGCTATCAGTGACTGATAGCTACCTCTATGTACAGCCATATACAGATTGCTGTCAATCACTGGTAGGACCGCCCACTGGACTATTCATCTCAGAATGAGCAGAAGTTTAAATGAGTAATATATAAGTTCTACTGGATTATCTTTTCCCATAGAACTATATATCAATCTGCTCGGCCCCTCCGGCTCTATAACCTCATGCCTGCCATTTGAATAGTGTGTTTTAAGCTGACAGATTCCCTTTAATAAGGAGCTATCTAGACTGGACATCCTTGGAATCAATAGTTTTTCACGGGTAGCGTTCATCAGACATCTACTGGCTTACAGTGTATCTAATGGGGCGTTACTGATGTAACTGTGTAATGCATTGGAAAATGAGATAGGGGGAAGAATATTTTCCATTTTGGTGATTGATCTGCTATTGATTTATGGTTCAATGTTTGTTTCAATATCAGATGGAGTTGAGACCGTTATGTCTGCCAGTTGTTAATCCTGTATTAATAATTGCTATGATGATCTTTTTAATTGAAATGATTCAAAATTGTTTGCTGCCTGACTACAAACAGCATACAGTAGATATACTTTCTATTACAATTTACATCTTACATGCCATTTTATTTTTTCTGTTCTACATACTTGGATAATTAAACAGAACCGTATTCTGATAGTGCTCTGCGTGTTCGCAGAGAAAGGCCGCCTGCAGACGGCCGGGTCGGATCCCGCTGCGAGAATTCTCGACCCGACCCCCTGCAGGCACCAGCCCAGCACTCACCTGCTCCCGCGGCTCTGGCTCTGTGATGTGCCGGCTCCAGCGAGCATTGCCTTTAGCGAGTACCTGCCCGCTCGAGACAGAAGGTTCGGGTGCCGGCGGCGGGCAGGGAGCTGTGGGGAGGAACAGAGGGGAGATCTCTCTCTCTCTCTCTCCCCCCTGCTCCCTCCTGCTGACTGCCGCTACTCACCGCTCCCCCGCGCCGGCACCCGAACCTTCTGTCTCGAGCGGGCAGGTACTCGCTAAAGGCAATGCTCGCTCGAGCAATTGCCTTTAGCGAGTATACTCGCTCATCTCTAATTGTAACTAAACAGGCGTCAGCTTTCATTTTCTCTCAAAGACCTTTGAAGAATTGGAGCTTCTCTACATTACTGTTGCACCAGCTTCGATAAATCCCCCTCTATATGTTTAATATGTTATATATAGGGTTAGCCGAGCACCATACTTGTTACTTGAACTATATGGATAAAATGTATGTCTCCTATCTGCCCACTCAGCACCTTCTCCTGCATCACAGCTAAAGAAGAGGTGATGTTTTAGAGTCAAATTGTGCCCTATTACCATTCTGGTGTGCATTACACAGAGCGACAATGAGACATTCGCCCCACAATGTAGGATAACAAAAATGTCTACATCCTTCTTTTCTGCATCTAGATAAAGATTCTGGAGGCCAAACCTTGAATACACGCAGCGAGATTTAGCAGATGGACACATCAGCCATATTAGTCATGAAGGGCAGTGGGGGACTTTAGTGTCTGTCATTCTGTGTAAAAAGTAACATTTATTAGTCAATTTAATGAGAATCATTAAAAGAACAAAGAACGTTTTTATGAGTTAGTAAGAAAAAGTCAAGGTCAGTAAATAGCAGTAATCCCACGGCAGTAAATAATGACAGAAGCATCATCATCACACCAGTGATCTTAAGACCCTGTAAGTGAGTGACGGGAGGAAAGGCCCTGTGATGGTCTTAGATTTTGTATGTTTAGTTAAAGCAGTTCTCCAGGTTACCTTTATTGAAGCTTATTTCCATCACCATGCATGTGCAACTGTTCTACCAATGGCTGCAGCTGGCGGTGCCTACCTCACCTCTCCCCTTTGCCAGTCATGGCCGTCGGCATCCTCTGCCCTCCTTGCTTGGTAAATACCATTCTGTGTCCTCCTCTCTCTTCTGTTCATATAGTGCATACGAGCACTAGGCCCACCTATTAAATGGCCAGCATGTGCACCCAGCTTTCCTATCGCCAACGAATCCAGACACTTCACTATTATTTGACACATCCTCTCCCACCGGAGGGCGCCTGAACCATAAGTTCTGTTAGGTTCTGCGAAGTTGCTGTTTTCTGCTTGACTCCTGCTTTGGCCCATGCCTATTCCCCCAGCTTTCTAGATTTCTCTTATCCTGATGTCACCATGGTTTATTTGATTGATACCTGCCGTAACCCCCTGCTTGTCTCTCCGTTTATGTATAAACTCTGCTTGTCCTGGCCTCAGCCTGTGATATAAACTAAATCTTTGCCTGTCCCTTTGCTACCACTGTCTGTCGGCTGCAACTGCACTGAGACTACTCTTTAAAGGGCCCCCTGCAACTAAAACCAGTTTCCTCCAAAAGGGGTTAAAGGGTGAAAACCAGGGGCCTGTAGGAGCAGCCGTCAGGACTAAGTTAAAGCCAAAGTGGTCACAGACACAGTTGGTCCACATCTGCTGTCTGACAGTACCTACACTGCTTTTCTCAGCTCAGTATTAATATCCTTATTATGTTCTAATGCATATGTGCGATGGCCAGCCGCTGGGTCCATCCGCAGTACAGAGTCTTCGGCGACAGAGCAGGTACATGTGGACGCCGCTGCTTGCAAAGCTGGATTACGGTGCAGGATTCCACATGTGGAATCCAGCTCTGCCGTGTGCAGGAGGCCAGCGATGTGTGACGGTACCTAGCCGGTGCCACGGGTGACGTCATTATTTTCGGGTCACCCAGAGTGACATCATACACCCCCTGCGGTAAGGAAGGAGAAGCGGGCTCCAAAGGAATGTAGACACAAGGCGAGTCCCAAAGGGAAGAACTAATACCGGGGAGTTTTACTTTGCACTTTTTCCGTACGACATGAATTCCCTTCTACTTCAACATGAGCATCTACTATCTGCTAATTGAATAGATTGTTATCGTCTTAGCAGGAAACACTGATTGTGTTGCCATAGAAACCCCACGTTCCTCAGGAAGACGGGCGGGGGGAGGGAAGAGAGTGGGCGACCTTGAGAAACATAAAACAAGAAATAAAAAGGAAGAGGAAGAAACAGGTGGGAATTTGTGACACCAAGATATTGTGATGCAGGAGGGCAGCTGAGTGTGTGAGGGGGAGGACATGTAAGACCGTACGCATCCGCTGACGTAGGAGGGAATCCCAGCGACAGGACAGCATTAGGCTCTTACATTAAGCTCCAGCTTCTTTCTATTTCTGGCATTGCAGAGAGATCATCTTCATGTTCAGATAGTGGCATCATGTCTGACTGATGGGTGTCCTTCTTGCAGCCACTAGTGGGGCTCATGTCGCTCCTTGTCATTAAGGACTCTCGGATTACTTATCCCGGCAGCGCTGCCTTCTTAATGGTCATTATTAGTGGTTGTGGAGCTACCAGCCGTGACGCCAATATGACGAATCATCTAGACAGTAACTGTTGCCAGATAGCATTAAAAAGGTAGGGGCTGCATAGCGGCCTCGGACAAGACTATACGGCCTCGGATGAAACTATACGGCCCAGGGCGCAACTATATGGCCCCAGCCGCATCTATATGGCCTCGGGTGAAACTATACGGCCTTGGACGAAACTATATGGCCCCAGGCGCAACTTTATGGCCTCAGGCAAAACTATACGGCCTTGGACGAAACTAAATGGCCCCGGGTGCAACTATACGGCCTTGAATGCAACTATACAGCCTTGGGCGCAACTATATGTCATCAGGTGCAACTATACAGCCTTGGTGCAACTATACCGCCTCGGGCGCAACTGTACGGCCTCAAGCACAACTATATGGTCCCAGGTGCAACTATACGGCCTCTGGTGCAACTATACGGCCTCTGGTGCAACTATACGGTCTTAGGCGTAACTATATGGAAACTTCACACACCATATCTGAGCTGCACAAAATCTGCCGCCCTTTTATGTGCAGATCTCCTGCTGCAGCATGCGTTACGTTTTTGTGATATGGTGGTTTCTGCACTGCAGTCACACTGGCAAACTTTTTTTTAACAAATTTCAGTGAAGCAGATTCTGAGTATTTCCACAAAAGAAATACTTCATAATCCACAACAAACGTCTCTTTGTGGATTTTATGTTTCATATTGATCTCTCTGAAAAAAATCCACAGCACATACAGTACTTTCCAGAATAGACTTTCAAATCCGCAGCATTTTCAAACTTTAAGCCTTTTCGCAGCAAAAAAAAAATGTGAGCACTCCTGCAGACGGGCGATTTTACATGAGTTTTATCACGTGCAAAATTGCACATGCAAAACGCAGAGAATAGAACCCATTGATTTTGCGCATTTGCACTATATTTTCACACGTATGAAAATATACACGACATGCTCTATTTATGTTCGCATTTGTGCACCCAAGGCACTATATTAGACTATGTGTGGGCACACATCGTCCGCACAAAATCGTGCATTGCACTGTGTGATTTTGCGGTGTTAATCAAAAACATCGGGGACTAAATGGGCCACACAGTGGAGTCAATCACTGAGCCCGGCAGCGCAGAAAGGAACCAAAAAAGGCACAGATAGATGCGTGCTAGCCTGCGATAGCGCTCCCTTCACAGTGCTATTAAGTCACACTATTACAAGTGTACGTACGCCTACACTCATTTGCAGGAGCACTGAAGGAGGTTTGTCAATTCCCATTCACTTGCATTGTACTGTAAACGCTGCGTTTTTTGCTCAGCGATTCTGCAAGGGGAAATTCCACAGCAGTTACTGCCTGTGTGAAGGCAGTCTAAGGGATCCTTCAGACAGACGTATTTGTACACGTATGTGCGCACGCAATGCGCACACAAAAAATAGATTTCAATGGGTTTGTTTGCACTTCTCTCTTTTGTGCTCACATTTCATGCGCGGAGTAAAACGCAGCATGCTCTATTATTATGCACCAAAGGCTCCCATAGAGGTTTACGGGAGGTGCACAAATTTGCACTCAATACATGTATGTATTGAATGACTGTTGTGAGTGCGTCTAGTGTTTGTGCCCCTTATAATACATGAATGATGTGGTTGAATGTGGTTGAACGTCTTGGGTAGTTGAGAGGCGGAGTTTAGTTATGAGAGTTGAGAAAATGTAGTCGGAGGTGGTGGACGTTCCTGCGCTGGGCTAGGCGTAGAGCAATGGGTCCTCTGCCATGACAAAAAAAAGGAAAGCTGCTGAGAAGAATTAGAACAAAATAGAAAGGTTAAGTGAATGCTGATAATGAGTTGGGAGTACATACCCCATGGACGGTTCATCAGATAACTGGGACTGAAGACGTCTAGAGTCCTGAGAGAAGAGTGTCTCCTAAAAAAGCGTGTAATATGAAAGGTGTGGAAGAGAAGTGAAGATCTGTAGGGAAACTTTGTTATTTCTGCACAGCATACTACTTGTAAAGGAATGAAAGCTGGAAAAGTTGTGAGTAAAGTGCAACCGTGCACCTTCAGTTGTTTTCTTGTAAATTCGTTATTAGACTGTGGAGTCTTTATTTTGCGCCATGTGAATAGCGGCCTAAGAGAGGTGCTGGTGTCACGTGACATTTATATTCTTCAATTCTATGTTTCCTGTTCACTTTGGGAGACTAAGCTAGGCCAAACTGGTGCTGCTGGCGGGAGACATCGCAGAGCCTCCCGTAACATCCATCTTAATTCCCCATGGTCTCCCCCATCACAGCGGGCCTCCCGCTCGGGTTGCCTCATTGCAAATGCACCCGTGCTAGTGACCCGCGGGAGGTGAGGCATGTTGCCCCATCTTGTTGGAAAAATCAATGCATTCTTTCTTGTTGTGTAAGTTGTTTGTAAAACTCTTCAAACGTCCTGATGAACAGCGGTATTCACGGTTGTTTTGAACAAAACTATGCCCACTATTTATGTTCCTGACACCACACACCAAATGCTAATTTACTGGTTTTGCAGGGGTGATTCATGAGTCAGGTGAGGATTTTCAGTTGACTAGTAGCTCTGTGACTTCACATGACCTGATAATTAAAACTATGTTTCGTCCATCATAAAGTGCTTGGACTGTGTCCACAAGTCTTCTAGCAATCACAGTCGGCAACCATGTGTAACAGGGGAGCCCAATTTTTGTAACGTTTTGTTTTATTGCTGTTGTTAAAGTTTGTTGTGCCTGCCATTTATAGAGCGATATCCATGGGATCTTGAGGTATGGCCGTTCCTTTCTACATGACAAACCTGACTGGTTTCCTGGACATTGACAGATATGGTGGGCTCCATAGCCAGGAAGACAGATTATGGTGCTAAGCTTGCTGGCCCCTACGGGTTGTTAGCATCTTCTGACCTATGGGTAAAAAACTTTGGAGCACCAGCTATCCCTGCACAATATAGTTGAAGCTGCCACCCTGAAGTAACCTAAGTTTTGGATTAAAGACTGAGACTGAGTACGAAGGTTTCCACAGTTGCACTTAGAGACTATGCCTTATAAGAGCAGATAAATGCAGTTCATGGACTCTTTTGAGTTAAAGACTGGGACTGAGTATGGCCTATATATAGTGACAGGAGTAGTAGTGGATGGGAGGTGTATTTCTCCCAGTGTCCTGTCATTCTGTGGAATAGTGGAAGCAGACTCACCTATGAGGGAGATGGATGGTGTGAAAGGTAGAGAGATGTGGAGCGCTGAGCCAAACCTGTGGGAACTTCTACCCTGTGAGAGTACGGAACTTATAACTGGACTTTTTTGTGGTCAGGCTGTAAGGGGTAACCCACCGGTTGGTAGTGAGGGCCATTAAAGTACAGCTAGAACCGGATAGGCTACATTTTATTTTGTGTACTGTCTTAAGTGGCCGACATCAGTACCGATGCACCTGAAGCTGAAAAGAACAAATGTCATTCTGAGTTGGAGGATCCATGTCCAGGCTGTTTGCATTGAAGACGTGTCCTTTCGTACCTAGTCCTGGCAATCCCCAACTAATACCAATCACTAATATATGTATAGTTTATTAAGCAATGAGTAGATGTCTAAATAGAAGCATTTCTGTCATCACTCCCTCTGGACGCCACTTTCCAGACGTTGTTTCAGAGAGATGGCCCACTTGCCTACTCTGTCTCTACTATGGCCCAATCCTGGTCATGAGGGATTGATGACCCTTCTGCCCACAATGGCTCCTTCTCTGGTACAAAAACAGAAGTGAAAGCAAATGTGTGCAAAAATCTCAAGAATGCAGTGCTATTCCTTCATCACTCACAGCAATGTTTCGACCTATAAGGTCTTTTATATATATATATAGTATCATGACAACAGGAGAGTATACTCTATTAGTAACTTCAAAAGCATTTGGGGTTTAAATGGGCTCCTTATCTTATTGCTCTTATAGGGAAGGGCTCCTGACCAGCTCCACCCCCAACCAAGAGAGGAACAGTCCCAGGGAATCAGTCACCCTGACACCCAGCGAACCATACTGAAACTTTAACCCCAGCAAAGAACCCAAAAATATATAACAACAAGATACAGAAATATTTCCTTTATTGTAGACACAAGGTGTAGACAAATGCGCTGTAGACCACCCATGGCCCCCATAAAAAACACATATTCCAAGACGTATGTAAAGCACGCATCATCCATCAATTACACATCACTACTATTCTACCTTCTTTGGCATCAATATACGCAGACGTGTTCTCCGCAGTGTCTGAAACAAATAGAAAAAAATCAATCACAAAAAAATAAAAACACTGACCCTAATATATGAGATGCGGAACGAATGGACAACTCCCCCCAAGATAGATGGTGGAGGAACAAAGCGGCATTCTGGAGATGGTTGAACCCACATGCTGGCTCTGTTATTCTTGTGGTATTACTTGTCCTTTGGATTCTGGACTCTTTCAGTGACTTTGGTGCTTCCTCTTTTATCCTTCTCTGGTATAGTCACAGGCAGTTTCCCCATGGTGAAATCGGTACTGGCCGAATCGGTAAAAATGAAAATAGGAAACACAGAGTCATTTCAGCAAACCCGGGCCACTCTCACAAGTCCAGTAATTTATGCATTTAGCTTTGTTGCGCTCTTTCAGTTCCTGCACACGTTATTCAGTATGCTTTCAGGTTCAGAGATCTCTGCACTCACTGACACATCAGTCCAAGTTGATATTTGAGGGCTATTCGCAATCCACTCCGGAACGTCACGGACGCCTTTAGACGTTGTGACTGACGGAAGCCTTCGTTTCTTCAGGTTTGCGACAGACTTGGTTTTGTGCTATTTATGAATCGGGCTCTGAATACAATGTTTAGCAGGTGGTTTTATACCGGGGTGCATGTCGTTAAAGCCTCTGGCGGTTCCTTGGATCTGTTTTCTACATTCCCGTCCACAATAAATATTGGTTGCAGGAAGCACAGCAGGAGGTGGATTAATATAAGCGGTCTAAAAGAAAATCTGTTATTGCTGCTGATAGCAACCAATTAGAGCGCAGCTTTCAGCAGTGTAAGAAATAAAGGCTGTGATGTGATTGGTCAACAAAGACCGCTCTCATAGTAGTCTTGCCTTAGGATGAGAGACAGGCCATGTTTCCAAGGCCCAACCTGTACCAACTACCCAGACAAGACAATAGTCAGCATTACTCCCTGAGCTTTGGGGGTTTTGGACTGGATTCTGTATGCAAGTCTCTTGTTGCTCTCCTTAGTGCACTTCTTTCTAAAGCCCTGTAATGACATTAATATAAGCACCTGTAGTGCTTATGCATTGGAAGGAATGATAGACCTCTTACCCAGCCTGTTTGGCAATCGACAAAGTCCAGGCCCGGAAATATCTCAGACCAAACTCCAGAAAACCATGCTTGGCTAGAGGATCCAGCTCTCCTGGAGCTAAAGGGCTCCTTCACATGAGCGTGTTTGCGTTCACAAAATACAGACAATAGAACCAATTGTTTTCAATGGTCTCATTCTCAATTTTGCCAGCAATCTCTATTTTGGTGTGCTTTTACGCACCAAAGGCACCAAAGCAGTCTATGGGACCTGATACTCGTGAACTGTGCAATTTTTCCGGGAAATCAACACACTGGGGACTAATTAAGGCTACACAGCCTTTTAAATCATGATGCAGGTGTGCCCCACGCCAATGTTAATGGTGCCTGGCAGCGCAAAAAATACTGTTAAATGCGCAGTTACCTTCACTGCACAAAAAGTTGCACTGCCACATGTGTTTTTGCATTTACGCTCGTGTAAAGAAGCCCTAAGACACTCAAGAGAGGATTGTAGGAGCACAGTATTGACTCTCAAGTACTTTTCTTTTCCCATAACCATATATATATATATATATATATTTATATATACTGTATTGTGCGTGTGCAACTAATACAGAGCTCCACCTATAAGTCCACATAGAGCAAGGCCGCAAGAATTAACAAAACTGCGTATTACTGAGGTGTAAAGAAGAAATTGTCAAAACAACATGGCCGCCTCCTCGCTGAAGCTTCACCTCATAGACTTCTGCTTTGATTGCCTCCTGTAGTCACTGCCATTACTCCTAGCTTGCCGCTCCATGTTTTACTGCTATTTGTCCTAAATGCATGGGGAAGTAGTAGGTAAAGTCCCCTGGTGCAAGCATCACGTCATGACTGACTTCTAGGGTGACGTCACATCGTGACGTTTTCTTGGCAGACTGTTTTTGCGGGCTGCTTTGCCATTGCCTTTCCCAGTCATCTTTACCCCTGAGCAAGCTCATTTTACCGACCTCAGAAGAATGGAAGGCTGAGTCTACTTTGATTGAACCTGCAACCTTCAGGTTGTGAGCAAGAGCCTAGGACTGCATTTCTACTGCCTTAACACTCTGCGCCGCACAAAGCTCTTTGGGGAAGAAGTACAGAATACAATTATGGGCGAGGAGCAGATGCAAATGTTGGGAAAATAGGTGGAAACATTTATTTTTCCTTAAATTTGCTTCTGATTTTGGAAAGTGGGATTCCTGGCCCACACAGATGCGGCTTGTGAGCGTTATCCCTCTGGCGCTGTCAGCTTTGTTTTAGCATCAGACCCCATGGGAGAAAAAAATGTGTGAAAGATGCAATAGAAATTGATTTATACTCTTGATGTGCAGCTTGTGAACAGTAAGTAACAAGTTCCTGTGACGCTCTGGGAAAATTAATCACTCATCTAGCTAAACGTCACTAAGCTAATTGATTGGAAAGGCAAGATGGTACAAGCCTCGGAGTCACTTAGATATTGGTGAGAACACAAGAGATTAGTGGCACCGATGCTGAGAAGTAAGTAGGACAGTAACCCGGGATTTCGTGCAGTTTATAATAATTAAGTCACTCTATTTTCCATCAATATTTTGGTTATTAGTGAGAATGTGTGTAATATAGTTTAATATTCTGCAGGAGGGATAATAGATATATTATAGTGATATTGTTCGACCTTCTAATGGATTGTTTTACATAAGGGATATTGGAGCAATGGAAACAAGATTTGTGTGATATAAAGGCATGTTGACCTCTTACCTCTGTGCTGGAGCCTCCTGAGCCCATCCAGTATGAAATAGTGCAACATGCTGTGTTGTTTCTTCTGCTAGTCAGAATGCTGGAAGCCATATTGACTCTGTCGTAGTCAATGGGGTCCTTCTGGCATAGTTCAGGTCTGGCATATGATGGATCTGGCAGTTCTGATATTTTAGTTGTTCATCTCTGAGGACTGAATCGAACATCAGAAATCAAGTGGGGGAATGGGTGCTTGTGCCCAATAAGTTGGATGGTTCTGATCTAAGCCAGTACTAAAGAGAGAATAGATTATTTATTACTATAAACCCCTTTCTAACAGTGTGGGATAATTACTGTGGTGATAATCTCTTGTTCTTAAAGGCCACTCTAATTGACTATTAACTCCCCCGGGCAAGTTCACAGCACAGAGGAAATACTTCTATCGATGGCCTCTGTGGTGCACACAGCCATAAGTTACATCTATTTGTAGATTATGTATCTGGATCCTGTTGTTACAGTCTCATCATACATGTTCAGAGTATTTCCCTATTTTTACAGAGTTTTGAAAAAATTATTTCCTTACTGTATAATCTACTATTCTCAAAAACAAAATGTAGACATTGTTCTTTCCTTATCACTATCGGCTCTATATTATTATCCCATCAAACCTATCAGCCTTAAATACTGCCCTCATTGATTTTAAATAACCCCCCGCAACAAGCAGATTTACCTCCATATACACCAATATGGCATATGGAAATGGGTTGTCCAGTGGAGTCCCGCAGAAAAAGGTGATCCGACATCTTGCTTGTTGGTTAAGAATGCCTACATGAATAAAATCTGCTTCTGCTGCTTCTATATACTGTTGTATCACTACCGGTAATTATGACCCACCGGTTTTTCAGATACTATTTTCCACAGAAGGCATTTATCTCTCAAGATCCCCGTCTACTCCATATCCAGTGAAGGCCAGAATTAAAGCTACTTGAGGCTCACAAGATTGATATTTGCACATACTCCTTCATGTACAAAACCAGTCTTACAAACAGTAACATCATAAACGTTTGTTGGTTCATTCAGATTGAAGTTATGTTGGATCTACATTTGTGCCTTTTTGCATTGCAGTTGGAGGTTATATAGCAGTGTATCTTCAACTTTATTCTAGCGCCAAGTTACCCTAAAGGGGTTGTACCAAAATTGTAAGTTATCCTGTGGATAGGAGATAACTTGCTGATTGGTGGGGTTTTACTCTTGATAACCCTGCCGATCTGAAGTACGGGGCTCCCAGGCCAGTGCTCCATTGTCAGTGATGTCACTGCAGGGAAAGAAGCGACCCTTGCAGTGACGGGAGAGCAGGATTGCCTGGGGGTCTCAGTGGTGAGACCCCACTGATTAGTAAGTTATACCCTATCCTGTGCATATCCTGTGGATAAAGGATACCTTGCAATTTTGGTACAACGCCCTTAATAGCTTGTAAGAAAACTACTGCTATTTTCCCTCCCATCGTGCATGTGCTCCTTCTAGGCTGAAAGAAGTACAAAATGTATTGGTCTAACAGGGATTTTGTGTATTACAATGCCAACACAAGGCCAACAATTACCGATACTGTACAGTTCTGTCACTATGTCAGCAGTGATTGTGACCGCATACATTTATGTAAAACATTATGTTTTTCACAGTCACATTTGCTTCTATTATAAAGGACAATCTTTAGTTTGCTGGCAGTTTTTAAGAGCCGGCATCATGGTATTGACTTGAAGAATGTGAATTTGTTTCAGCCTGATGGAAAAGGTCACTGCACCTCCCCGGATCTAACACAGAATCCATCAGGCTTGGACAACATTCCTCCTCTGTTCCTGCATGCTCCAAGATTAACCTTCTCATCACCCTGTGGCCTAATGAGCTGTGAAACATTTATTACAGTAATGCAATTTAACCCCTATGGAGTTAGTACAGAATCTTGCTAAATATTGCAGGTTCTTCGAACAATCTTCTGTTATGCAAAATACTTGGATATTTGGAATAATGTCGACATCTGATCCTATCATGGTACATCAACACAAGCCCGCTGTAGTGCTTAAGTAGATAAACCGGTTGACTTCTTGCAACCGCTGTTGTTGATTGAGGCATTTGTGGATGTGGCGTATCCAACTGGCATAATCTGTGTCTTCTTGCTGTAAACCATCCATCATTGCTTCTTGTTCCGGAACCGATATTGTTTGTTGGAGTTTGGGGAGTGATCGTGCAAGGAGAGCTATATCATATGGGGGTTCGATCGCAGCAAACAAAAACCATAATGCTAACATATAAAGCAGTGATTATGAACTCATAGTTTATATTTTCGTTCATTGACAGTCAAAAAAATAATATATATTATCAACTCAACCAAAATAGGCCCGAAATAGAAACATTGAATAAGGGCAGTTTTAAAAGTGTATTCCTTTTTTTATAATACAGACAAGTGTCCCGGCCTGAACGGAACTCACGGCATGGCGATGTGTGAGTTTGGGATAGTAGACTTGCGATTGGGCTGGGGCTTGTTTGTATTAAAGGCACAAAAATGCAAATGTAGTACCCTCATGGGCAACTGGCCAAAAGCCAAAGTAAAGCAATCAACTATGTGACTCAGATGTAAGAGAGCAGAGTGCTAGCTCACTTCAATATATGTAATCAATGATATTCAGACGAGTCCAGATGTTTCTTACCCACAACATTCTTAAGAAAATGTAGTAGTATAGGATAGTTGATCTACAAGTATTAGGCTCCATTCACACGGGACAGTTTGGTTGCAATTAAAACCATACCCAAAATTGCATTTGTAAAACCTTGTGTGTTTTTGTGAGAGTTCTAGTAAAATGTGGCAAAAAAATGCACACAATTTTAAAAATGCGCTTTTTCGCGTGATTTTAATTGCAACCAAGCTGCCCCTTTATACAAGCATCATTTTGATGCTCCGATAGCCGCGCAAAAAAAAAATCACAGCTACCGTAGCACAAAATTGCATCAATGAAAAATAGCCGCAACCAAGTCGCAGCTATTCTTCACGATTTTTCTCGGCTGGCTGTGTCATTTTGTAGTGAACTGAGGACGCAGAATCCCCGAAATCAGTTGATTGGCAAAATTACTGTAATTACTTTAAATACCTCACTATAGGCACCTGTCATTGTTTAACAGCCCTAGCCGCTGCCAAACTCCCTCCCCCTCCCTTTTTTGGACGAATCCTATAGGAGTCTATGGAGTCTCCAGTGTTTTGCAGTCAAAAGATAGGACCTATCTTATGAGGCGTTGGAAAATAACTCTCCTATGTTCTATCTTTTGATGCGCGATTTTTTAGGCCTGTCAAAAAATCGTTCATCTGAAGGAACCCATAGTAAACCATTGGTTCCAATAGACATGATTTTTTTATGGGCCTCCTTTGCGTCACAGTGACGCTTGTGTAAGGGTGACTACCCACTAGCGTTTTTTTACCGCTGTGAATTCACTGCGTTTTTGTTTTTCCAATTGTAAATGGAACTTTCTAATGTTAAAAACGCAACATTGCGTTACGTTTTTAACATTAGGAAGTCCCATAAGCATCTGGGGAAAAAAACGCAGCGAATTTGCAGCAGAAAAAAAACGCTAGCGGGTAGTCATGTATATAATTAATTGCAAACCCTCAATGAGTGTATATTTTCAAAGTAAAAGAAATTCAAGTACTTTATGGTATAGTTTTGACACTATGACCTGCTTCATATGGATTTTGGTATCCTGGCAAGGCGCCACAGTGCATCTGTGACATAAACTTTCATATCCTTGATGGGCACTCAGAAAAGTGATTTAACACAGCGGAACAAGGTCAATATCTTGCTTGTCTACCACAATCCTAAGAGCATTTTATCCTGCAGCTACTTTGCAGGAGATAAATTGAAGACTGTTACCAGATTGATAAATGGACCATTCAATAACAAAGAGTCACACTTAATGCAGTGTGTGTTATATGGGATGCGGAACGGATTTGTAAACCCTGCAATAACATCATGGACATAGAGTACATATAGGTCCTGGACACGGAAATATTTGTGGAATAAATCCTAAATATCAGCATTATTTCAATTAACCAACACAGTTTCTCCATTTAGTATTGTAGTATAGTCTGAGCAACGCTTACACTTCAGCTCCCAGTCAAGAACTCTCCCAGCATTCAGCCGGTGTAGAAGCAATTAATGAAGCACTCCAGGTTTTTTCTTCTTTGAGAAATCCATCATAGTATCTCTGCTGTAAAGAATCCAATTCCGGCCGCCGTGGCGGGAGGGGGAGAATTGGAGGGGGGCATTCAGTTGGATGCCTGAATGAGTGTGTAGTTGTGTTGTCCTTCCATCTTTGTTGCTATGGGTGATCAGTCTTATGGTTTTACTTACTGATTCCCTCTAAGCTTTTTCATCCAACCATAAATATATGATCAATGCTTAATTTCACCCATCAATTATTTTTTCAATGCTTGAAAACTTCATCTAGAATTTTTGTGACAACACAAAGTTTTACTGCATTTTATTGCAAAATAATAAATACAAACTAAAAATCAAGAATCCTGTTCCGTAGCTCGCCCCCTCCTTGCTGTGTGTTCTGCTACTCTGGTCTCCTGGTCACATGACCAGCACTCTGACAGCGCTCTGTGTCCTGCAGTTAATCAGGTTTTCCTCAACTGACAAAAAGTCTTTCTTGCCCCTAGCAACCAATCACAGAGCAGCTTTTATTTTGTATTCTGCTTTTGAGAATTAAAGTGGGTGTATGATTCGTCGCTATGGGTAAGAAAGTTATTCTTTATGACAGTCTAGCACTTTTCTCATAAGAAGAAAAGAACATCCACCCACCAAAGCCTGGGGAAATTATATGTATAGTGGTTTATCTTGGTCTATGTGCTATTCCTCCCTGATTAATATGGAGCTCTCTGCCTGAGGATGGGGTGATGGTGAATTCAATAAAAGAGTACAAAAGGGACCTGGACGCCTTTCTTGAGCGATACAATATTATATGTTATAATTAGAGATGAGCGAGCGTACTCGGTAAGGACAGATACTCGAGCGAGTATCGTCCTTACCGAGTACCTGCCTGCTCTCCTGGAAAGATTCGGGGGCGGGGAGTGGTGGAGGAGAGTGGGGGGGGGGGAACGAGAGGGAGATCTCTTTCTCCCCCCTGCTCCCTCCTGCTCACTGCCACAACACAGCGCTCACCGCCGCCGGCACCTGAATCTTTGCGGGCGAGCAGGCAGGTACTCGGTAAGGACAATACTCGATCGAGTATCTATCCTTACCGAGTACGCTCGCTCATCTCTAGTTAAAATCATTAATAACTTCAAGGATTGTTGATCAGGGGATTATTCCGATTGCCAGATTGGAGTCAGGAAGGAATTTTTCCCCTATAATGAGGAAAATTTGGCTTTTACCTCATGGGGTTTTTGCCTTCTTCTGGATCAACATTTGGGGAGTGATAGGCTGCACTAGATGAACACGAGTCTTTTTTTTCAGCCTTATATACTATACTACTATGTATATGTTACTCTTTTAGAAAATGGAATCTTAAAGCTCTTGTGCATTCTGTTTGATGAATTTGACCCCCAAACCTACACTGTCTTCATGGTGCACGGGCAGCATTTGAGTATAGAATCCATTTATTTCCAGACAGATGGAATGTATTCCCAACAGTTAATACCACTTAACAGTTCTGTCTACACATCAGTGCTACAAAGAAATGTATGCAAATAATAATGTGCAACTACATAGAAGCAAAAACTGTAGTTGTCATAGAGATGTACCACATCCGACTATACCCCCCCCCCCAAAGGTGCTACAAAAACCAGTAGAATGCATCACACAGAAACACAGCAATGACGTTACTGATATCTTGTCTATATCCTTCAGTCCTTGTATCCTAGGCAGAGAGAGCAGATACTTTACGTGAGAATGGTATATACTGTATACATGATATCTATGCAGTACAGCATGCCTGTAAGTAGGTTGTCCACATACAATAATGCCATAAAATGTAGCACTATATACCCTAGTGTCATGCTATATCCCCAGTGCACTGATACTGTAGGGGTATAAAGCATATTCCATTTAGTCCAGTGAGCATACTATATTTCCTGCAGGTACAACAGCCATACTGTACTACATCAGTGACACATTCTCATAGTAGTTTTCCTACAATGTTTGACCATACAGAACTATAATGTACCCCATGCATTTGGCAATATATTGTTTTTTGCCTGAGGCTTACAAATAGTGTGATGAACAGTTTAATAATGTAGCCGGGCCCTATTTGGCTTTGTCATTGCAAGATGTAAATGTGTTGATTGTAATCAATCTGTGTTAAAATAAAAGCAAAATGTTGCCTTTAAAAGAATAATGAAGACGGAGCGCTCACTGTAATAGTATATTGTATCTGGTGGAGCAGAGTTATCAGATTAATCATCTAGCAGAGAGGAGAACTGGTGCAAAGTAAAAACCATCATTAGTTGGAGCTCTCTCTATTTGTGACATACGCTTTGATATGTCGCACGTCTCGTGATGAATGTCTCTTCTTCTGGAGACTGTAATAAAAGAGGTTGACACTCGGAGCCATCCTCACACACGTGCTCCACACAAGCTTCATCTCCTACATGTTGGAAGAGCTCCGACATAGAGTACAAGTCATCACACGCGCCTCTAATGCCACATTTTCAAGGGCAAAATTCTAAGGGTTGCAAATAACCTTCATTAATGTGACAGCTGTTTAATAAATATGGAGTATGTCGCCTGAGACAGTTTTAAGGACCCTCTTAATTAGAGCGGTGACTCACTGATTATTGTAATCCGATATAGTTTATGATCAGGATACATGAAGAAATCCTTGGGCATTCATTCTGCATTTCCAGCCAATTCATGGTGTTAATGTCGGATCTTTAAACCTTGTTTTGTTGCAGAGAATTAGCGCATTTCTAGAGATGTTAAAAATAAAGGAGAGCTTGCAAAGCCATATTTGTAATCGATGCATGGTTTTCCTTGCCTTTAACACTGGTTTGCTATGTAGATTCTGTGCTAGTTGGTAAGCTAAGCACTTTTGCAGGCTCTAAACAAGGAGCTGTCCTTGGTGCAGTCGTGGTGGGTCAGGGGCTGCATACAGAGTGTTCTCAGCGCTGCAGTCAGACGCCGCGCTTCAAGATCCGTGCATTTTAATTTACAAATCAATGGAGAGAGAGCGCAGAATCCCAAGGCAGCACTGAACGCGTGTGCAGAATTCTCAGTGCTTTTCTGCCTGGCCATAGTGAGTGCCTCCTACAATATGCATGTGCAGGGCTGCTGCTTTATGAGGCTGTTTTGCATTGATGCATTGTGACTTGTTGGGTTATCATGTTTAAACTGCTTGAGGTCAGGTTGGCTTCATGTTCCCTGTACATTATAATGATTGGTGTTACTACATGTATGACTACAAATGCTAAATTATCTGATGCATACAGAGATCAAGACAGCAGGGTGCTGAGCTTCCAAAAATCCCTACGGAGGAGCACTCTAGAACAGAGGCGTGCTACCATGCTATCTCTGGAACCACAACTGAAAGTCTAGGGAATGGACCTTGAAAACAGAGGACCACAAAGCAGTTCTAGATGTAGAATCCATTACGAGCTACTGTTGTAGCAGGCAAGGGCAAGGGTAGATTAAAGGGCAGTGGAAAAGGGGTCTCTTTTTTTATCTGGTGTCTGCTATGGCACCTCTGTTCCTTTCACTTGAATGGGGTGAGTTTGCGATACGAGGGGCAGCAAGCACAGTACTTTTTGTGGAAATTAAAAATTAAAAAAAAATCCTTCATAACCCTTTTGAGGGTAGCTCCACACTGTGCAGATGTGCTGATGATTTTCCGCACTGGATCCAAAGTTAATTCTGCAGCGAAATCTGCAAGTGCCATTTGTGGATTCTGTCACAGATTTGTGGTTTATTTCATCATATGCTTTGCAGAAGGTAAAATCTGAAGTGAAGAATTGCAGAAAGGATTGACAGGCTGCAGATTTCAAAAACCCATACTGCAAGTTTGCAAAAATATGCACAATATGTAGATAAGATTTGTTAGACTCCTGAATACATGGTAGTTTCTTTGGTTAGATGAGACCAATTCAGAACTTTTTGGTCATCATGGGAAATACTAAGTAAAACATTTTATGCCAGTTTCTGGTGTTAAAAAAAAGACATAAATTTTCGCATGGCTGGGGATTTACGCAAATGCCAGGCTTAATAAATTTCCTCCTATACATGGTGCAAACAAAAACTTGCCATCACCCCAAGAACACCATTAGCAAAATCAAGTGTAAGAGGGGAGCAATGCCCCACTCCTCTATCTTACTGTAGCGGTGCCCAGTTGTTCTGACAGTGGCTACACAGAGCCCCGTCTCCCGATCAGGGAAAAAGTCTGGGTGCTCTGTGTGCTGGAACGAAGCTCCACGCCCACATGACAGTACTGCCCCGAAGACTGCCTTCATGATAGGGAATAATGGAGAACTTAATTTTGCCCCCTCCAGGAAAGGTCATGAACTTTCCAGGTCCCTATAAAGAGAATTTCTAATCTGCCATCACCAGGAAAGTGCAGGATTGTGATGCTGAGTGAGGTGCTGCTGTGAGCGCAGGGAGCACAGAGACTGTCTATTTGCAGGGTGTGCTCTCAGAAGGCCTGCTGGAGAGTTGAAAGAGAAAGTGCAATAGTCTGCAGGGAGTAACAGAGCTGTAAGAGCCTGTCCACGGAGCTTCTGCAGAAGAAGCTGCTGCTGGATGCTTAGGTCCAGCAGGCTGCTGAGGAGCTGTTGAAAGGTGTAATAGCCTACAGAGTGGCAAAGTCTGCCCAAAAAGCTGTTCAAGGGGCATTCAGACTGCTACAGAGATCCAAGGAAACTGTGGTAGAGGAGCACTTCTGACCCTGGAGTAGTCCAGGCCAGCCCAAGTGAAAACTCCCATGCATATGCTGTAAGTGAGGCCAACTTCAAATTGACTGTAGGTGTGCACACTATTTAGGACAAAGCGTAGTCATCAGACCTGCTGCAGATCAGGACAGAGAAATTATGGTGTGATCAAACAAGTGTTACAATATTCCGTATCTGAGCATTCAACACTGAGCTGATTAAAGTAATAATGCCGTGAGGATGGGGAGATGCTTTTCATCTGCAGGGATGGGAAAACTGGTTAGGATCTAAAGAAAGATGGTTGGCAATAAAAAGAAGGCAATTCTTGAGGAAAACCTCTTTCAGTCTGCGAGAGATTTGAGACTGGGACAGAGGTGCACCATCAAACTAAAGTGACACTGGAGGTATCTGAGGGAAACATGAAAATGTCTTGGAATAGTCTAATCAAAGCCAAGAGCTTAATCCCATTTAGGGCTCCCACCCACTGGCGATATTTTCTTTCTTGCGCTGCGAGAGCACGAGAAAAATCTCGCAGCGCAAGAAAGAGGCCGGTATAGAACCGGCATATCGCAAGTGCTTTCAATGGGGCTAACGACAGCAGCGCTAGCCACATTGAAAGCATAGGGAGAATGCCGCGGACTTCTGCCACAGCTGTGACAGCTGTGGCAGGAGTTTCCTTCATCCTCGCAGGGACCGCGGGGATGAAGGAATTCTCTGCCACAGCTGTCACAGATGTCACAGCTGTGGCAGAAGTCTGTGGCATTCTATTCTATTGCTTTTAAGTGTGAAAAAAAAAAAAATCTGACTCACCTCTCCTGCGCTCAGCCGCATCCTCCTGCTGGCTCCCTGCCACAGCTATGAAGCTCTTTCAGCAGTCGGGGATTTAAAAATCCCTGCCTCCTGAAAGAGCTCTGAGGATTGGCTGAGGGCTCAGCCAATAGCAGCTACTGCTTAGCTATTGGCTTAGCGCTCAGCCAATCACACATAGCTCTTAGCTATTCATTCATAGGGCTATGTGTGATTGGCTGAGCACTCAGCCAATAGCTAAGCAGTAGCTGCTATTGGCTGAGCCCTCAGCCAATCTGCACAGCCCTTTCAGGAGGTGGGGATTTTTAAATCCCTGACTGCTGAAAGAGCTTCATAGCAGTGCCGGGGAGCCAGCAGGAGGACGTGGCTGAGCGCAGAAGAGGTGAGTATGATTTTTTTTATTTTTTTTTCACACTTTTGGCAGATTATCGGGGAAGGGCTTATATTTCGAGCCCTTCCCCAATAATCATTCCGCATGGCTTGCAGAAAGCAGTGCTTTCTATGGGATCGGCAGCAGTGCCGATCCCATTGAAAGCAATGGAATAGAATGCCGGAGACTTCTGCTACAGCTGTGACAGCTGTGGCAGAGGATTCCTTCATCCCCGCGGGGATGAAGGAAACTCCTGCCACAGCTGTCACAGCTGTTACAGCTGTGGAAGAAGTCCCCGGCATTCTCCATCTCTTTTCAATGGGGCTAGCGCTGCTGCCGCTGGCCCCATTGACAAGACTGGCAATATGTTGGCGTGATGCTGATTTTTTTCTCGCACTGCGATGCGAGACTTTAACTTTAGAATCGCATCTCAGTGGAGAAAATATCGCCAGTGGGTGGGAACCCTTAGAATCTGTGGCAATACTTAAAGGGGTTTTGTCATAAAAAAAAAAAAAAAAATTCTATACTCACCTATTCTTCCCCATGCAGACTCCTTATGGCATCTTCTCATCGCAGTCCCCCAAGTCAGCTCACCGCAAGCTGGCTGGCTTGTTATGAAGCCTGCATTCCTCGCATTCTTCTTCCAGCAGATCAGTGAAGGTCACATCCCTGTGACGCAGCGTTCACTGCCTAGGAAGGAATGCTGATCTATTGCAGAGACAGCGGGCACTCCCTGCTAGGCTCTGAACTAGTGATGTAGCGTACATTGCCAGGCACAGGAAGGACACTGCCTGTGAATGTATGTAACATCGTAGGAAGCAGAAGAATCACCCAGCTGGAGGTGAAGTGACCCCCCCCCCCCCCCCAGACTGCAGCACACAGGAGAAGATCAGGGAGGAGAAGATGCATTTAGTCCTTGTTTTGCAGACCATAATGCAGGCTAATGCAAATCTATGTATCTATTCACATGGCCATATTTTCCTGTATTTGCCTCCCTTTTGCTGTTCTTTTCTATTGGGCAAATGGAAATTGTTTCCAAAAGTAAGGACTTGGGATATTTGTAAAATGAGGATTACCACTGCAATATTATATTCCTTGGCAGGTGTATGATATTAGCTGTTGTGAATTACAGATAGCAAACACTGGGAATTACTAATATTTAAACATAAATTAAATCTAATAACTCAACAAATTTACAGCATTACATCAACCTTATGGTTTTTGCTAAGTGAATAGATATTTCGCAGCCTGTTACTGAAATAGACAATTTGATTACTAGTAATGAAGTGTCCCTAGAAGAATAGGATGACAACAGGGACATTGTATCGATCCCAAGCTCTTTTGACATTATGCCTTCATTACAATAAAAATGAACAGTCGTGTTCAGTAGGAAAAAACTGGGCAATCAAAGTACTGCTGGTTGGCTTCTATGTGTAGACCTTGCTATAGACTACTGTAAGTGTATTGCAGATGAGGAATATTATAGCTGCGAAGTAAATTTGTCACTAAAAAAGGGACCTACAATATGTAAATCAGGGGAAAATAGTAGATTTTGCAGGAAAAGATTCTGTAGGTCATACATAGACATATGATGTATTACATTGTGGCAGTTCCATGTAAGATATGGACTACTCCAATTCTACAGATTAAGTGACATTGTTAGCAGCTCCGACTCATAATGCTTATGATGTAGATATGAGAAAAAGTAAGTGGACCCTTTGGAATCACTTGGATTTCTACATTGATTACTAATAAAATGTGATACAATCAGTATCTAAGTCACGATTATAGACAAGCACAATCTAACTAAACTAATAACACACAAAGAATTGTATAGTTCGGGCTTCTGTAGACGTCCGGGTCAGATCCCGCTGCGAGAATTCTCACAGCGGGATGCGAGCCATGCCCCTGTAGTGACCACTGCGGCTTACCTGCTCCGCTGTCTCCTCTGCTCTGCTATGTGCCGCTGCCGCCCAGCCGGCATGTGGGCAGAGCAGAGTTGGCATGTCACCAGTGACGTTTCTGTGCGAGCCTCTGGGAGGGTCGCACAGAAATAGGCCATGTCGCGATTTTTTTACTGCGCAAGTTTTCGCGCAGTCATCTTGGCTGTCTGCATAGGATTGCATTATCTAATGCAATCCTATGGCAGCGGGCATGAGTGGAAATTCTACAGGAAATCCTGCCGTGGAATTTCTGCCAGTGTGCAGTAGGCCTTCATGTCTTTTATTACCCATATTGAATAAATATCCACAATAGTGATAAAAAAGTAAGTAAGCTTCTGTATTAATGACTTTAAAAAGCAAATTGGAAAAAGGTGTTTTAGTTAAGGAAATAAGATTTAAAATGTGGGATTCATAAGTGCTTTGCCTATTGAATAAAGGCACAGAAAGCCTGGTTACTGCCAAATCTGTTTTTCTCAAGAATGATTGATTCGAGTAATTTTGCCTCAATGCAAAAAAACTTTTGCTGGAAAAGGTTACAAAAGCATTACTAGAATCCATGGATTGACAAATTATCTGCAAGTATTCAGGACAATAATTGTGACTTAGGGTGTGATCACACGAGCGTGTTTTTGTGCATGCATACGCACGCACAAAACCACACTTGTATTTACAACAATGCATTCCCTATGGTGTGTTCACATGTCCGTACTTTGCAGGTGCGTGCCTGCAAAGATAGGACATGCGTGCACCATAGGAACTGCACGCATTGTTTTCAATGGAGCCGCGGCTGTTTCCGGCGGCTCCATTGATAACAATGCTCTGCCGGTTCCCTACATTCTTTTTCAGGGTAGGGCTTTACATATAAGCCCTTTCCTGAAAAAGAAACATTTTAGCGCAAAAAAACCCAACTTACTTCTCCGCCACTGCTGTGACCCCCACGGGCATGAAGAACACATCTGCCGCATGCGGCAGATGTTTTCTTCACCCCCGCTAGTTAAAAGAATTCCCTGCTGCTACAGATGCAGCAGAGGAATTCTTCAATTCTCAACCGCAGCTGTCACACATGACAGCTGTGGTAGAGAATCCTTCTGCCGGCATCCCCGTCAATGGCTTTTCAGGAAAGGGCTTCACAGGCCCTTCCCTGAAAAGCCATTTTAAAAAGTGTATAAAAAAAACAAAACAATACTCACCTCCCTTCAGCTGCAGGGGCTCAGCCGCAACTTCTGGCGCTGTCCCCGGCTCTGTAGTTCTGAGCTATGAGCAGCTGGGGATTTAAAATCCCTGCATGCTACTAGCTGAGAACTATAGAGCCGGGGACAGCGCAGAAGCGACCGCTGAGCTCCGGCAGCCGTCAATGGCTTTTCAGGAAAGGGCTTCATAAGCCCTTCCCTGAAAAGCCCTTTAAAATATTTTACAAAAAAAAAAAATTATACTCACCTGCCGGGGCTCAGCTACGGCTTCTGCCGCTGTCCCCAGCTCTGTAGTACTGAGCTATCAGCAGCTGGGGATTTAAAATCCCCGCCTGCTGGTAGCTCTAATTGTTATTGGCTGAGCGCTTCAGCCAATCACAATCAGAGCTACCAGCAGGCGGGGATTTTAAATCCATAGCTACTGATAGCTCAGCAGCACTACAGACCCGGGGACAGCGGCAGAACTGCTCAGCCAATCACAATCAAAGCTACCAGCAGGCGGGGATTTTAAATCCCCGGCTGCTGATAGCTCAGTATTACAGAGCTGGGGACAGTGCCAGAAGGCACGGCCGAGCCTCGGCAGGTGAGTATAATTTTTTTTTTTGTACAGTATTTTAAAGGGCTTTCAGGGAAGGGCTTATGAAGCCCTTCCCTTAAAAGCCATTGACAGCTGCCGGGGCTCAGCAGCGACTTCTGCCGCTGTCCCCAGCTCTATAGTTCTCAGCTAGCAGCATGATTTAAAATCCCCGCCTGCTGGTAGCTCAGAACTACGGAGCCGGGGATAGCGCCAGAAGTCACGGCTGAGCCCCGGCAGCTGAAGGGAGGTGAGTATTGATTTTTTTTTTATACACTTTTTAAAATGGCTTTTCAGGGAAGGGCTTATGCGGCAGATGTGCTCTTCATGCCCGCGGGGGTCACGACAGCGGCGGAGAGGTAAGGTTTTTTTTGCACTAAAATGTTTCTTTTTCAGGGAAGGGTTTATATGTAAAGCCCTTCCCTGAAAAAGAATGCAGAGGGATGGCAGAGCATTGTTGTCAATGGAGCCACCGGCAGCAGCTGTGGCTTCATTAACAGCAAGCACGCAGCTGTGTTCACGCGTGTTTTTGCTCGTACCTAGGTGCGGACGTATGTACGCACCTAAGTACGCACAAAAACACGCTCGTGCGAACCCATCCTTAGATAGCAATCATTTCACATTATATTAACCCCTTAACGACCGGGCCATAGTGTTTTTACGTCCTGCAGCTGCAGGACATGTATGGAGGGAGGTAGCGCTGCTATCTCCCTCCATACAGCGCGGGCGTCAGCTGTTTATTACAGATGACACCCGCGGGCAATAGCCGCGCTCGGCCGTTCGGCCGATCGCGGCTATTAACCCTTTAAATGCCCCGAACGCTGTTCGGGGGTCCCGCACGGCCCCCCCGCGGTGAGATCGGGGGATCCGTGCAGGTGTCATGGCAGCCAGGGGCCTAATGAATGGCCCCAGGGCTGCCTTAGCAGACTGCCTATCAAGCCATCCACACAGGGTGGCTTCATAGACTACCTGTAAAAAAGCAGTATGATGTAATGCTATAGCATTACGTCATACTGCAGGAGCGATCAAAGCATCGCATGTTAAAGTCCCCCAGGGGGACTTCAAAGTAAAGTTAAAAAAAAGATCAATAAAGTTTTTTAAATTGTAAAAAAAAAAAAAGTTATAAAAGTTTAAATCACCCCCCTTTTGCCATATCTATTATTAAAAAAATCTAAATCATAAAATAAAAATATGTATTTGATATCACCACGTCCGTAAAGGTCCGATCTATCAAAGTAGTGCATTATTTTTTCTGCACGGTGAATGTCGTCCGAAAAAAAAAATAAAGAACGCCAGAATTGCATTTTTTTTAGTTACCCTGTCTCCCAGAAAAAACCCAATAAAAAGCGATCAAAAAGTCGTATGTATTCCAAATTGATACTATCGGAAGCTACAGGACATCCCGCAAAAAATGAACCCTTGCTCAACTACATCGACGGAAAAATAAAAAAGTTATCGTGCGCACAAAATGACCGCAGAAAATAATTGAAAAAAATGTAATATCTTAAAAAAAAAATACAAGTACTACAGCAAAAGCAATACTATATAAGTTTGGTATTGCAGTAATCGTACTGACCCATAGAATAAAAATATCAGGTCGTTTTTGTTGCAGTTTGTGCGCCGTAGAAACAAGACGCACCGAAAGATGGTGGAATGTCGTTTTTTTTTCCATTTCTCTCCGCTAAGAATTTTTAAAAAGTTTTTCAGTACATTATATGGTACAATAAATAGTGCCATTGAAAAATACAACTCGTCCCGCAAAAAACAAGCCCTCATACAGCGACTTCGATGGATAAATAAAGGAGCTACGATTTTTTAAAAGGGAGTAGGAAAAAACAAAAATGGAAAAAAGCAAAAAAGCCTGGTCACTAAGGGGTTAATAATTAATGCAGGCATTCAGGTAATTCCCAGGTGGTTCCCATGCCTTTTCTTGCACTGCATTGACAGAGGTTGTCTTTGTGAGACAGTCCCTTTAATCAATCCATATTTTGGGGATGATTGACTGTAAGCCCTTCTCTGGACAGTAGTAAATATACTCCTGTGTTTTAGGCTTTGTTGCCGAAGGAAATACACATCCATCCTAGCTTCGTTTTGGTCAATTCCTGGTGTAAAGCATAACAGATAAGACCAAGAGGTTGAATAGCATGTGCTTATGAAAATGGAATTATGCTAAATGTACGTTCAAGCATAAACAAGTCCGATATTCTGAGATGCAGGTTCAGTGACTGACAGCTTGGGAAGAGATGCTGGAAGTGGACGTATAAAGCACTACAACTCTAGAGTTGTTACAGTAAGAAATGCTGCATAAGGGAAATGCTCGCACCCTGACACATTCTGGCAGATCCAAAAGAGGTAAACTAGCACTTTCTAACCAATGAATGATGCACATAAAAGCTGCTTGCGACTGATTACGCATTAGTTGTCCAAGATGTCTTTTAGCTCTGTGTCACACTGTGGGGCTTGCTGCAGTTTTTGATATTTTTAGCCAAACTTATTTGTGGATTCTAAATGTGAGGGAAACTATTAAGGAAGGAAAAAGCATTATAACAACTGCTTTGTGTAAACAAGACCACTCATTTTTCGATGAATCAGCTTCAATTATTCATTGATGCTTATTCGATTATCAAGTTAACCTAAGTATGTGTAAGGACTGTGGATGTGGAACGACTGTGTCAACCTACTGGGTAGGTGAAGAACCGATCCAGCAAGGCTGACAGCCAACGCCAGCGTGGGAGGTAAGATACCAGAGGAACAGCCCTGCTTCCTCCATATGCGGATATGGATGAAAACTAGGTATCTTGCCCTGAACTGATAACCAGGAGAGGGAGACCCCTGCCTACAAGTGGAGAACTCGTCCCGATAAGGACGACCCCACGTCGATAAGCGGACAATGGGAATAACAGACCACAGAGTACCCGAACAAAGAAAACAGAACACAAGCAGAACGCAAGGTAGCAAGGTAACTGCCGAAGCAGCGGCTGGACAGGACGTGATGGGAACTAATCTGTCAACAACACTGCAGCAAGATCTGAAAGGCCCATGGCAGCTATATAGGACAGTGACTAGAAAAGGAGCATCAGCTGAACAGGAGGCCAGAAGCTATTAACCCTAGAAGTGCTGGAAGAGAGTGAATATAGGCTTAGGGGACAGAAATAATGGGACGACGCCCATGTTTGCCAGACGCAAAAGATTGTGTCTGAACAGTGCACCTAGACATGCAGTTTGCTAGGAAATGGTTCGGAACTATTTTTGCTAGCTTAGTTATTTTGAGTTTCTAATCATCATATCCTTGCTGTGATTGAAATCAAACACTCCCTGCTGTTATGCTGATAAACTTGCAGTGAGCTTCTACTTATACAGCAAGCAATTTAAACAAAAATGCAGTAAAAAGCATTAGAGATGAGTTTGCTAAGCCTCTGGTAAGACACCATAGAAACAAACATAGTATCAGAAAGTTCTGGCACATAATGTATTTCTGCCATCAGGTCAAATTATGAAGAACAATTCTGATTTGAGTTAGAAGTTTTCCATTTCTACTTTTGGTAAATTACAGTGTTTTTAGACATATTCAGCTTTGATTAGACGAGATTTGTTAATTGATATGTTGAAGCTGTTCATGTCAAGTAGTTGGATTTTTTTGGTTTATTTAAACTGAAATCTGTGACTGCAGTGTATGAGTCTCATTTTGTACAAGGCATATTCCATACAGAAGGTGAATGCTTGTCCCTGAAAAGGTTAAAGGATCTGGGAATGTTTAGCTTGCAAAAAAGATGGTTGAGAGGAGACTTAATAACTGTCTACAAATATCTAAAGGGCTGTCACCATGCAGAGGGATCAGGCCTATTCTCATTTGTACACGGAAAGACTAGAAGCAATGGGATGAAACTGAAAGGGAGGAGTCACAAATAAGATATTAGAAAAAACTTTCTGACAGTGAGGCCTTAGTCAGACGGGCGTTTTTTCGCGCGATTTGCGCATCGCATGCGCATGCGCAAATCGCGTGACCGGCGGCAAAAAATCGCGGGAAAAATCTGCACCTAGCCGCGTTAATCGTCGCAGCAAAACGCCCGTCTGACCGGAGAAAAATCGCCGTGTGCATCAAAATGCGCATGAAACTTAGACTGACCGGCGAAAAAAATGATTTTGGTGCGCACATAAAACGCCGAACGCAGATAGGCGCGGTCTGCGAATCGTCGTGTCCTATAATTTATCGCATATCCGCATAAAAAGCGGACATGTGACCGATACCATAGCGAACCATTGGTTCTATATATGCACGAATCGCATGCGCATGCGCAAATCGCGCGAAAAACCACCCGTCTGACTAAGGCCTGAGGGTGATCAATGAGTGGAACAGGTTACCACGGGAGGTGGTGAGTTCTCCTTTATTGGAAGTGTTCAAACAAAGGCTGGACAAATATCTGTCTGGGATGATCTAGTAAATCCTGCACTGAGCAGGGGCATGGACCAGATAACCCTGGAGGTCCCTTCCAACTTTACCATTCTATGATTCTATGAAAAGTAAATTGCTGTCATGCTCTGTTACACAATCTTTTTTTGAGAAACAAGTTAACCTTGGGTCACCTCACAATCTTGACAGCAAGTGTTCGCTTTGAGTCCTTTTAGACGAGTAGCTTATTGTTTAAACAAGCAAACGTGAGTGAAGTCACTGTTAGCTTATTTGCTCTGGTGTAGCCTTCTTGGACAGGCAGATGCATCTTTGGTGCATTCAAACGAGAATCGTACAGTATTTCACATTTGCTGTGTCGGGTGCTGTTTAAACTGAGCAGTAAGTGAACGAGCCAACAATGGTTTTTATGCTTACATAAAATGAACGACAAATGAAAAGTGACCGATTATAATAATTATCGTTCAGTCGTTGGCTTGCGTTCATACGTAATGATTACCATTTATTTTCACTCGTTTGAACAACTGTTTTAAACGATAATCATTCCAACTAAAAGCACCTTATCTCTACAGTTCCACCAAAAGAAAATGAAGCGTCTCATGGTGCTCATTGAAATCGACATGAAAAGACATGTTAATTCCTACAGAGGGAAATGCTCTTTGTATCTGCCCTGGCTAATTGCTGCCCTTTGTCTCCCACAGCCTGACACCCCTTTCTCACACAGACTGCTCCTCCATACCCACCACTTTCTTGCATAGATTGCTATCCCTTTCTTTCCTCTTCTCACAGACTGCTACCTCATGCTGTTTCACACAAACTGCTTCTCATGGTTCCACCTTCTATTACACAGACTGCTCACAGTACCCCTCTGTCCAAATGTCCCACCTTATTCCCAGGGCTTCTACATCACAACCTGCTTCATATGATGCCCCCTCACATAGACTGCCCCCATGCCTGCTCTTACAGACTGCTCTCCTAGCTCCATCTCCATTTTTCTCATACTAGTCCACTTGCCACCTCTCTTTCACAGACTGCTCTCCATCCCTCTCTCATAGACTGCTCCCTATAGACCTCTCTTTTTGACAGACTGCTCCCCATACCCTTTTTTTCACAGACAGCTCCCCTTGCCCCGCCTCAAAAATTGCTTCCCATGATTTCCCTAATTGTAATTTATGGAAAGTTATAGATTACAGTAATGTGGTGCATCTTAAAGACCTATGAAAGAATCAAAGTCATCATTTGTATTTGTTCTTTTTGTCATGATGGGGCATTTACTGTATATGGAGCCGAGTTACAGTAAAGGACATTGCTGTGAAATTTCCACTAATGTTGGTGTAAACATAAAATAAGCGTAAGATGGATTTATAGAATTAATAGTTCTTCTTTCTATTACGCTCTGCCATAAGTTATAATGTGTCTTACTGCAGGGCTGCACAGTAAGGTCTTCTCATCCTTTTCATAAACATTCACCGTCCTGTTCTTTGATTCCTGGATATCAGTGATAGAAATAGATTCTCCACCTCTAATCTGGGCGAGTCCACTTAATCAGGACCGCCGTGACCTTGCTTGTGTTATCCCCATTATTGCTGCGGCTCTCCTACTGGCGCTGCTTATTATTCCGAACTCATTTCACACATCCGGGCCGACTGCTTCTCGCAACTGTCTGTACATGAATTTTGTTCAATGACTTGTCACTGTCCCAGTTGGAAGGGCATCATTACAATATCTACTCCATAGTCTTCAGAAAATTTATTTTACTGACTTCAATTAACATCATTTCGTCCTCTTCTGTTTACATGCTTGATAAACTCAGTGTGAAATGTAATTGTGATGCGATCAAACAGGATATATTTATTTGTTCTGTCCTCTGGTTGTAACTGGTTGCATCTTCAGAGCACAACGGTGTCTGCAGCTAGAAGTACAGAGAGCATAGGCACAAACTACAAGTATATTTGTTACATTGTGGATGCATCTTCAGACTCCAAGTCTGTTCATTCCAAAGCAGAGGCGTAACTTAAAGCATCTGGGCCCCGGGGCAAAATCTGTAACAGGGCCCCCAACTATAGTGCTTTTTTCATAGTACTAGGCTCCCAATATGGAGAAGAGAGGCCTTATGGGCCCCCTAAGGCTCCTGGGCCCGGGTGCAACCGCATCCCCTGCACCCCCTGTAGTTACGCCCCTATTCCAAAGTCTTCAGTGTAAGTCTTATGTACTCGGCGGGTCGAATTCCGCCTGTCGGAGTCCGCAGTGGAATCCGACCCTGCACGCAGCCGTCGACTGCACGTACCTGTCCTGGTCTTCCTTTTTGTGTACTGCAAATATGTGCGGAAGTACCGGCCATCCCGCCGTCACACATGTGCAGTACAGTTATTTTTTTAAACTCCTGCCTTCCCATGGAATATGCGGGCTGCCCGCAATTGAATTGAGAAGAGGCCACGGATCGGACTGCTTACATTGACTTCAATGGAAGCTGTCTGTACGGGAACCGCACTGAAATGGAGCATGCTGCGATTTTTTTCCGCACCAAAGGCCCGAAAGTCAAATCTGCGTGGTTTAATTCATTATTACTGAACTGCCCTTTTGACCCCTGCTTGGCTGAGAGATTTCCCACAAAATTTGTGCTCACTTCACCTCTTCCCCTGCTCTGGCAGGTTTTGGGAGCAGGCAGGTAACAGCAGCTGAGTGGCTCAAGCCCCTCACCAATGGAACCTCGTTGCTTGGGCAGATATTCACTTCTGTTCAGCAGCATCTGTGTCATATTACCTCCACTTAAAATCAGTCTCTACATGTCTTATTGAAATGATTTATAATCCCATGTAACTTAAGGCATGTATTTCCTGCGGTGTTTCCATATTTTTGTCCATCGCCTATATCTTGGTTGTCCAATAAAACCCATTGAATTACATATATTCAATGATAAAAACCATCTCACTTTATCTCATAAGTGACGGACTGTTGAAACGAGTGTGTCTGCCACTACTTTATGCTGCCAGTGAGGGCATTAAAAAGTAGATGACTGGTTCCCTTCAGGACCATGTACACACGGCAGAGCCTTGCGTACAGAGCCTGTACAGCAGCTCATGGAGTCATTACGAGTCTTTGCCATGTGTGCCCCTCTTACTGAAGGGCTAAACTACTGGAACTGCTTCCTACCAGTAGGCTCAAGCAATTTTAAAGAAAATCTTGTTGCACGCTGCAAGCTATTCTTCAGTGAAGTGCTCGGTGTTGGAACATAATGATGCTTAGCAGTTCTGGCATTCTGGCTGTTTACTTGAATTGGGAGCGCATGCTATAACTAATGCAGAAAGTGAATCAGTTACGCCAGTAGCTTGCTTTAAATATTGTACAGCATTTTAACACGAGGAACTTCAATAAATTCATACTGAGAAAAAAGAGGGGGTGAAATACACTGAACAATGCAAAATAACTACAGGGCTATTTTTCATCAAATGTCAGCTTTTCTTTGAATGCCTGTTCCACGTGTCTGTGCCTTTCAAACACCAGCTGTTCTCGAAAATCTTCATGATTTGTACAGCCTATTCAGTCGCAGCCGGATAATTTCCAGGTGCCAGGATGCCGGGGCTCCTCAACTTTTACTGCTTCCACCGCGCTATTTAGAAGCATCTCTATTGGTGCTGCACTTATTTCTTCAGAATGATACATATTTTGCTTAAATCTGTATTTTGTACAATTATCAAAAATTAGCAGATCATGTGATTCCTGTGTGTCAGCTCTGTGGTGTCAGGAAGAAAGTAACTGCTGCTATTTTATCCACAATGTCACATTTCAACAGTTATTTCATGGATATCTCTATATGTAAAGTATTATATTCCCACACTGCACTGAGAATCCCCAAATCAGAGTCTTGGCTATAAAGGGGCATCATTAGCATCTGTGGCAGGATGCGTTATGGGGTCCTATGGCGTCCTGCCATATAAGAAGACTCCAGGGGGCCCTCTTACAGATTTTGAATTGGGGTCTGAGAGCTTTAAGTTACACCTCTGCCTCATATTATCTGGTTTCCAAAGTTATTCCTATTTTCATCCTACAAAGTCACCACTTCTG
Source organism: Eleutherodactylus coqui (assembly GCF_035609145.1). Lineage (NCBI taxonomy): Eukaryota > Metazoa > Chordata > Amphibia > Anura > Eleutherodactylidae > Eleutherodactylus > Eleutherodactylus coqui. The sequence continues at coordinate 144,580,547 of NC_089839.1, forward strand.
GCTACCCAGTTTAGTTGCTCCTTCTCCAAACTTCTTCAGCCCACCGCACACTAGCGTATTTTGGGCTGTGTGCTGTCTGTGCTAATCCATGGGCAGCACATGGACCAATTATATGCCTATCAGGACATGCACATTGACGTTTTTGCACACGGACTGAAGGTTCACATTAAAAAAATCATGGAATGTCCTATTCCTGCCCGCTGCACGGATGAGAAATAGGACACGCCATGCATAAATCAGACAGAACACGGACTTGTGTTTGTATGTTATCTGATGCAACTTGCACCCAAACCTCTCCGGCGCAACTCAAACATACAGTTAGTGTGTGCATAGCCTTAAAGGCATGTTTCTTTATCTTGTACTCATAGTAGCTAAGGGTACCTTTATGCAGGACGACTGTCGGGCGATTAACCATCCGACAGTCTGCTCTTCTCTCCTGTGCTACAGGGGCAATGATTACTAGCAGAAGGGAGACGGAGCAAACTGGAGATCTAATCCAGCCACCTCTATTCAAAATAAACAGGCAGTGCTTCCTAGATGAACAACTGCCTGTTCACACGAGACTTATAAGTGAGCTGAAAATATAGAAACTCCAACAAGTGAGCGATTATCGCTCACTTGCCTCATAATCGCTCTTTTGAGTGATTACACGGGCGATTGTTGGCCAATATAAAAGTACCCTAAGGAGCTTTTGATATTTAAACCTAGGCTGGAATAAATGACAGTTTTAGACTATTTAGGATAAAGGGTATCTTCACAGCTGTGTAAAGGCCCTTTTACATGCAACGATTATCGCTTAACAACCGCACGACTGAACGAACTGCTGACATTTTAAAATAAATTACTTCCACCTAATAATCTGTATTTTCCCTCATTAGTTAATTAAACTCAGTAGCAGCTGGGCGTGTGTTTGAGTGAGAGATTATCTGACCAGCAGATTCCATTGTATTCCCCCTTGCATACACAATGAGTACATTATCCTCTCCTGGCACGAGTAAACACTGCAATCATTGTGTATGCAAAGCAAATAAAACCATCCTTAAGTCCCTGATAAGACTAAATGAACTGCATTCAAATGGAATGAATTCTGAGCGGCAAAATGATGGATTTTACTCCGGCTAAAAACCAGCGCTGAACGACAGGTAAACTAATAATGCAGGATTGCCCTGAACAAACCTCTGCCTGCAAAACATATAAAGTCCGTACATTAAATAAGTCAATTTACTGCAACATTTATTTTGCAAATATTATGCCAAAAACTTCAGCCAACATGTAAGCACCAAAAATTAACAAAAATTAGAAACAACCTCATCTCATTTACGGAGTGGCATTAGGACTGTCCCTCCATGATCAGGAATGTTGGACAATAAGCATAAGCAATGCATACGATATGATGGGCACATCAATAGAAATTTCGACAAGCTGCACACTAAAGCAATGTTTGAAACACATCAGCTTGATACAAAACCTCAGTTTATCTGTATTTTCTAGGTATTTGTGGACATTTATACATTTATACACGGACACCGAGTGTGACGCAAGCAGATGTTTTCTTATACACATATAAGATGGCCCTTCCAGGTGCCGTGGATGCTGCACATTCCCTTCCATGTTGAAAATTTCTGGAGTTCCTGTTACTGCCCCTTTTTAGGGTGGCCTGAAATCCTAGGCGCATCACCCATAGACCTTTATGGGGCCTTTGATGCGCAAATGTGCACTGAAATTGAGCCTGATGTGTTTCATACCATGCGTGAAATGTGCGCACAAAAATGAGAATGAACCCATTTAAATCAATGGGTCCTATTCTCTGTGTATTGCGTGTGCTAATACGTCCATGTGAGCCCACCCTCAGGCCGAGGAGGACCAAAGTTTCATGCTCATATTGTGTCACATTGTAAACTGAGTGCCTTTTTGCATAGAGGAAATAGCGGTTCAGCCTAATTTTGGGGAGTGCGATTATTTCTTTATTAATTTTTCCCTGTGTTGCGCATCCCCATTGAGTTCAATGGCAAGTAAATTCTGCATGGCGTTTGGTGCAGAATATGCATCTGAATCTTTTTTTAAAATTTATCCCATGAACACAGCTTTAGGCCGTGTTCATACAAGCATATGTGCACATGCAATATAGAAACCATTGATTTCATTGGGTTTGTTCACATGCATGCATTTTCCTGCACATTTTGATTGGGCAAAAAAACAAACAAACACAGCATTCACTATTATCCTGCGCATTTGCTCATCAAAAGTCCCCATAGAAGTCAATGGGGATGTGGAAATGTGTGTGTAATATGGCAGGAGATGTGTGAAACACTGAGCAGTTGTGCAGGAAAAAGAATACATCTTGAACTCATTAAACTAATTGGCATGGCTGGGAGCATTGGTGCTTTTTTTTCTAAAATCCATGCACCTTGTGTGTGGAAAAAAAAGGCAAAATATACACTAATGTGCGCACAAAAAAAGCATTGTTCATTCTGCAAATACGTGGCGCTCAGAATCTCTGTGTTATGTATAGTATCTTTTCAAATAATTGGCATCCGTACTCACCTTTTTTTTCCAGTATGTACCCAGCAGTCTGCAGTCTATGGAGTTCCTGATGGTTTACACGACCATAAAAGAGTGTTATTGCTCTGCTAGTAGATTGACAAGCCACATATTTCAGCATGCCGGAAAACCGAGGTGCTTTATTTATAGTGTGCTCACCAAAAGTCAACCTCCATAGAGGTCAGTGTGATCCACTGCAACGCACGGGCCTTTCTTTGTATATCGAGATGTTGAGCCATTTATGACAACTCATGTTGGGGTTTGATAACCTGCTGTCGCTGCTGCACATATTCATTATGCAACATTAACCCCTTCCTCCTCCAGAACGTAAGGGTACTTCCTGCAACTGGACATACTCTTACGTCATGTGGATAGTGCGAGATCATAAGAAATCGTAAGAGATCAGTGACAGCGAGAGCCGGCTGTCACTGATAGCCCGCCTCCTGCTGCAACGGCGGGCAAGCATCGGAGATGCGAACCCCACTGTTAACCCCTTCTCTGACGCGATCTATGTAGATCGCTGCATAGAAAGGGTTCACAGAGGGAGTGCGCTCCCTCTGTGACGTCATTGGGCTCTCACGATGTAATCGCAGAGAGCCCGGCTGGTTGCCATGGTAAGAGCATGCCACCTACAGGCGTCCTGTATTACCATTGCCTATGATTGCTGTAATAAGCGATAAGGCATTGCAGGAGAGAAGTCCTACAATGCTTTATCATAGCGATCATCGCTGCTACAGTGTAAATCTCCCAGAGGGATGCAAATGGTCTAAAAAAAGATCAAAATAATGTACAAAAAATAAAAATGTAAAAAAAAAATGTTTAAAAAAACCCTTTTTATGTGCTTTTTCTCATATTAGCATAAAAAATCCCACATATTTGGTATCGTCGTGTCCATAACAACATGTACAATAAGTTGAACATTCTTTTTATCCTGCACAGCACTAAGCGTTAAAAAAACGCTAAAAAACTGAGGTACTATGCTAATTTTTAGCATTTTGCCTCCCAAAAAATGCAATAAAAGTGATCAAGAAAGCCGTATGTACCCCAAAATGCTACCAATAAAAACTACAGCTTGTCTCACAAAAAATAAGTCCTCATAGAGCTCCGTCCATGGAAAAATAAAAAAGTTATAGGACTTTGATTGAAGCGATTCAGAAAAAAAAAGATTTACAAAAACGGGTTTTTAGTGCAGAAAACTGGAAAACCTAAAAAAATATAAGATTTTTGGTATCGTTGTAACCGTACCGGTCCACAGAAAAAATTTATTGTGTCATTTATGCTGCATGATTAACACTGTAAAAGAAACCACAAAAAATCTATGGCAGAATTGATGCGTTTTCTCTCCGTGCAATCATAAAAAAAATAATAAAAGTTTTACGATATAGTCAATGTACCCAAAAATGGCACTGATAAAAACTACAGTTCGCCACACAAAAAGCAAGCCCTTATACGGCCGCGTCGACAGAAAAATATTAGGGTTTTTGAAAAGTGGAGATGAAAATCAGCCAAAAATCTTTGCGTCCTTAAGCCCAAAATAGGCCGTGTCCTTAAGGGGTTAATAATAAAGGACCTTTCACACGGGCCGGAATATTCTGCAGCAGCGTTGTGGATTCTGCCCTCCTGTGGAATATTTAGCTCTTAAATCCCCTCTGCTAATTGGTGGATTTTGGTGCAAAATTTGAAAGTAACAGAATTGGCCGGCAATTCCGGATCAAAGTCCGCAGTTAGCCCTGTGGATTTTAGAGCAGAATTCAGGGACGGCGTATTCCACAACGTTGATACGAAATATACCGTACCGCGTGAAAGGTCCCTGAAATAAACACTTAGGGCTTATTCACACAAATGCATTTGGGCAGCTTATTGTGCAAACAAAATCTGTGCGCACAATCCGCAGTGAACTGAACCCATTGATTTCAGTCGGCTCGGTCACATCATTTGTCATGCACACATTTACTATTTTCGTGCGTATCACGCACAAACATGGCACATATTAAAGTAATTTAACTTAATTGCCTATTGAAATCGATAGGATCATGCTTGCATGTTTTTTGCGCACACAAATATGCACAACATGTGCATGCAAAAATACAGTAGAATACGCACAGGCATGGGCAAAAACACAGCGCTGATTGCGCAAATACGCAGTGTAAATGCACTTACGCCTGTATGAAGCCAGCCCTAGGGCAGCCTTACACAGGCATAAGTGCATATATGCTCACTATCGCAAGACTTGCACTATGCAGTGAGCACGATCACAAGCTATTTCGACCATATTTACGTATTTTACTGTACTTTATTGTGCGCGGTCCAAGCAGTGCCATATCTGAGTAGCTAGGACAGCCTACTTAGCAGTCAGGTGAGCTGACTCAATAAGCAGGTCAGCTGACTTGGTAGGTGGGTAAAGCTAACCTAGTAGGCCCAGGTGGTATTGTTTAGCCCCATGAAATCACGTAGTTCCGTACGTAATTTCGGGCAGACAGTGCCTTTGGTGAGTAATTGAAAATAGAGCATGTCGCATTTTTTCCTCTCGCTGGGAAAAAATAATGTGTGAAGGAACCCATTGAAGTCAATGGGCTCTATTCACTAGGTACTACATGCGCAAATATGTTTGCATGAATCTGGTCTTCTAGTTTATTTTTTTAGTATATATATATATACAAACATATAGAAAACACTCATTGTCATCCGTGCACACTCCAACGTGCACTCACAAAGGATGCTATACAGCTCCATGTCGGTGGGCTAGTGGATTCTGCTTGTTGTCCCAGTCCAGCTTTGGCTCTCAGAGACAATGAATTTTGCAAACACTTCCTCGCCACCGATAGACACTAGAGGCTTTTCTTAAACACACTCATTTCTCCAAATTGGAACATATTAATTATGGAAGCTATGCTCCCACAAGGCTCCAACTCTCGCCTCATGGAACAGGCAGGGACCATCAGCTCGCTCTTAATTAGGAGAGCCTGCCTTGTAAGAGCTGCCTCTTCCGTCTCCTCGGGGACTGTCCTATGTGAACGCAGGCTGACTAGCAGAATTAAGAAGTACATAGGACACCTTTCCTTACTGTTTCACAGCAATTAGAGATCAATTCACTCTCCTTCTTCAGTATAAAATATTAACAATATGTCGTTAGAATTGCTCTAATGCAAGGAAAATTACAATGCAGTTTTGCAGAATAGTGGTAAATTTATGGGGGTTATCAGGGCTTTAAAAATTGCTGGCCTATCTGAACAGTGGGGGTTCAACTTCTGGCCCTCCCACCAATCAGCTGCCTGAAGGGGCCACAGTGCACAATGTTTACATCTGCTGGCGATCTCATTCATGCTCCGAACGCGGCACTCCTTATACCAGATGTTCTGAGGACTGCAGTGAATGGAAATAAAGAAAAAACTGCAGTCTGCGTATGAACAAAACGCCTGAAGATGTAAACCTTCAGCCTATTATCCTATATTAATCCAGAAGAAGGCAAAAACCCCATTGAGGTAGAAGCCAATTTTCGTAATTTAAGGGAAGAAAATTCTTTCCCGACACCAATTAGATATCAGAATAATCCCCGAATCACTGACCCTTCTAAGTAATCAGTGATATAACATATAATATTGTAACACTCAAGAAAGACACCCAGGTCCCTCTTGTACTCTTTTATCAGGTTCTCCATCACCCCGTCTGCAGGCAGAGAGTTCCATAGTCTCACTGCTCTTACAGTAAAGAACCCTCTTCTATGTCTGTGTAGAAACCTTCTTCCATCTAGACGTAGAGAGTGCCCCTTTTTACTGTCACAGTCCTGGGTATAAATAGATGATGTGTGAGATCTCTTTATTGACCACAGATATATCTATACATAGTTAATAAATCGCCCCCTGGTTACAGTCCTGGGTATAAACAGATGATGGGAGATCTCTGTACTGACACCTGATATATTTATACATAGTTATTAGAGCACCTCCTTGTTACAGTCTTGGATATAGCAGATGATGGGAAAGATCTCTGTATTGTCCTCTGATATATAATACATAGTTATTAGAGCTCCCCTTGTAACAGTCCCAGGTATAACAGATGATGGGAGAGATTGATCTCTGTATTGATATATTTTACATAGTTATTAGACCATCCCTCAGACATCTTTTTTCTAAACTAAATAATCCCAGCTGCCTGACACTAGTTGCTCTATTTAAGTTTACAGTTAACTAAAATCCCCAAGTCCTTCTCTATGTCAGTGTTCCCCAGTGGTTTCCCATTTAGAGTATCATGTATTTTCTCTATCCATGTGCAGAACCTGACATTTATCACTGTTAAATCTCATTTGCCACTTTTCTGCCCCCAACGTATCCAGGTCCTCTTGCAATCTCCTTGCGTGCTCTCTTGTGTTAATTTCTTTACATAGTTTTGTGTCATCTGCAAATATTGATATTTTACTGCACAATCCTTCTACCAGGTCAGTAATAAATGTATTAAAAGAATTGGGCCTAATACCGACCCCTGTGGTACCCCTCTAATAACGGTGACCTCTCCAATACTGCCCCATGTGGTGCCTCTCTACTAACACTGACTCCTCCAATACTGCCCCATGTGGTGCTCCACTAGTAATGCTGACCTAATCAAAGTATGTACCATTTATAACCCCTCTCTGCTTTCTATCACTGACCAGCTCCTTACCCACTTACACACATTCTCACCCAGACCGAGCATTCTCATTTTATACACCAACCTTTTAGGCGGCACAGTATCAAACACTTTAGAAAAGTCAAGATGCAGATCCAATGACTCTCCCCAATCCAGTCTAGAACTTACCTCCTCGTGGAAGCTGATAAGGTTGGTTTGACAGTAGTGGTTCCTCATAAACCCATGCTAATTCGATGTTATACAGTTATTTTCTTGAGGTCCTCCAGGATAGCATTTCTTAGAAACTTTTCAAACATGTTACCCACAATAGTAGTAAGACTTAGCAGCCTGTAATTTCAAGGCTCACTTTTTGACCCCTTTTTAAATATTGGCACCATTTTGGCTATGTGCTAATCCAGTGGAATGGATCCTATCACTATAGAGACTTTAAATATAAGAAACTAGTATCCGTTTAGCACATTACTAATTCCCTTAGAACACAGAGATGTATGCCATCAGGATTGGTGATTTGTCTATTTTAATCTTTTTAAAGTGGTTCTGCACTTCTTCCTGGTTTAGACTGGTGAAATTTAGAGGAGAGTTTACATTACCATTCTACATCTCATCTGACATTTCAATTTCCTCTGTGTATACACCCAAGAAAAACTATTTAATAGATTTGCCTTCTCCGCATCACCCTCTGCATATTTTCCTTCATTATTTAAGGGGCAAACACTGTAGATGTGATACTACTGTAGGTCAATGCAAAACGTTAAACTGGTCGGCATGATGGTTCAGCGGTTAGCGCTGTTTCATTGTAGTACTGTGCTCTCGGTTCCATCTCTTTAGGGGCCACATCTGCATGGAGTTTCTATGTTCTCCCCATGTTTCACTTCGGTTTTTCCAACACTCCAAAAACATACTAATAGTTGAATATAGATTATGAGCTACCATAGATACAGGGCTTAGTGTGTGATAACAGTCAGTGTACAGTACTGCAGAAGATGTATGCGCTATATAAATTAGTACAATAAAAATACTGAAAATTACCCTAGAACCTTCCAAGATGTCAACCTAGAAGAGCCATTCACAGCATAATGCAAGTGGCCTCTTCAAGGGATGTGGCATAAATAAAAGTGTTGGGATAAATATATTTAGACCCCCATATTAATATTAAACCCCAGATCAGATCCCTAAATTAATTAATTTCAATATTTCATTGTAAAAGTAACTATAATTACACTCTTTTTAATAGTCACTACATCAACAAATGTCTATTTAATTTGGATTAGTGCCGCTTGGACTATTTCAGCTCCGTGGAATGCATGACAAGCGTCTCTTACGGGGTCCTGAAACGCATGGCCATATTCCCCAGTCAGCAGCATCTACACTAACTGGAACACAGGCTGCATTTTAGTTTTTTTCACCTCACTTATGGTTCCTGTATGCATGCCGCTCTGGAGCCGGCACCATAGTATCAAGCCCCTACTACCAACAATAAAGTTATGTATAAATACTGGTGATTCATTTTATGTAAAGTATATCTGCTTGAAAACGTAGGCCTGCATCGCTGTGCCTCCGAAACGCATCGCAGTTCGTGAATTGGTGTCTGTATATCTTATGGCTCATTAAAGACTGTTCATTACACAAGCTGCCGGTAGTCCTGGAAAAATATTTTGGTGTGGAGCTGATCTGGATAGGGGGTTGTAGGGAATTCTATTCCACCACTCCCAGCAGAAGTAAGCGTGCATATCATATTAGTGAGTATTACAGAAGGCCCCTGGTTCCATTTTTCTTTTTTTACATAGATAAAGATTATTATTGATATATGTATGTTGTGACCCACAGAACCACTTGTCTTTGGGGATATCACCAGCACACTCCAAGCAGATGTCCTGAGTGCATGCGGGATCCACCTCCTGCTGACCTTTGACCTCAAAAGGTCTCATTAAAGGCACACATGGCTTCTTTTCTGACATGCTCTGTCATTTCATGGAGTGGAATCAGGAGCCAAGCCTGCTCCATATATGTTGGGTATCAGCCTTCTTTGAAAGTCCACACTTGTTCACGACAGCCACGATCAGGGATAACTCCGATCATCATTCTGGTAGCAGTATTTAAATGTCTTGATCAGGATTGAGATGTCCCAAATGCCCCCCTACACTCCTCCTTGATGAGATCGTAGGGTGCTGTTCAGGTGTCATGGCAACCATGGTACACTCCAAAGGTCCATAAAGCTGCCATGATTGTTTGCCTGTTAGGACGTGCCTGTAAATCATCTTAATAGAATGCCAGTCAAAATACAATACAATGCAATATCATAGTATTGCAGTATAATGTTTTTAGTTTAAGTCCCCATTGAGAACTAAAATGAAAGTTAAAATAAGTAAAATAATGATTTTTTACTTTTTACAAAAAATATAAAAAGTAAAAAAAAACATTTTCACAGTTGTCCCATCAACAAAAAAGATAAAATTGGTATTGCTGCATCCATAAAATTCAAGTTTATCAAAATTACATGCTATTTTTAACACGTAGTGAATACCATCACCAAAAAAATAAATAATGCTATGCCCAAATTGTGCTTTTTTTTGGTCATCGTATCTCTTGGAAAAAAATGTAATAAAAAGTCAACAAAAAGTCATAGGTACCTCAAAATGGTACCAATAAAAACTACAGGACAGCTTGCAAAAAATGAGCTCCCGCACCCTTCATATATGGAAAAATGAAAAAGTTTTTTGGATTAAAAAAATGGCAACAGAAAGCACTAAGAAAAAAAGGGGAAACATATTTTATTAAGCAGTGCTATATAAAAAGCTATATACCTTTGGTATTGCCATAATCATTCTGATCCACAGAATAAACCTAACCTGTCATTTTGTACTGCACTATGAATGCCGGAAAACAAGCCCCCTCAAAATGGCACAGCTGTATTTTTTAACATTTTGTCCCACATTGAGATTTTTACAAGTTTTCCAATACATTCTAAGGTACATTACGTGGAACCATTAAAGAATGCAACTAGTCCCGCAAAAACAAGCCCTCATGTAAATGTGAAGCCAGAAAAATACAAAAGTTATGAACTTTTGAGAGTCAGGATGGAAAAATGAAAACAAAAGAAACAAAAAGAGCTGCAGCAGGAAGGGGTTAATTCTCTTCACTAAAGTCCTACTTAAAAATCCTACAATTCTACATGAGTATAAAAACAATTTGAGTCCATAACGTTTATATCTCTTCTTAGATATGCTACTGACATAGGGGCGACTTGTAGTGAACTCCATAGGATTGAGACCGGGCAGTTGTGCTAGACAATCCATTACAGACAACATGCTCGCTCCTTGTTGCTTCGTGTAATAGCTTTCGAGTAGCATAGACGTATGCCAGTTGGCCTTCCACATGATGACATTCGCTGTTAAGGCATTGACAACAGGGTGGCTTGATGTCGCAAAAACATCTACCTTACCTGCAGGTCACAAGCTATGTACCCTTACATAGATGAACACTGTCCTTGTGTTGTAGATGGAGGTGTCTTGACTCTCCCTTAGTAGCAGGCTTTGGAGAAAGGAAGACTTGGGCATTTTGGATTTCAACATTCCCAGTCCTTTGCTCTCATAAGGTATCTGGAAGCAGCTTCTTTCTCTGTCCCCATTGAGACCATGTTTGGCTGAGCCAACCTCCCCCTGTTATTAATGGTACATATTCTAGTTGGATCACTGTTGCTAGTGGGGTACCACAGGGGGCAGTATTGGGCCCTACTTTTTATATATTTATTAATGACCTCAGAGGCATTGTGCAGAAAAAGGGTCAATATTTGCAGATGATACAAAACTATGTAAAGAAATTACCACAAGATGACAGAATGTGACTGCAAGAGGCTCTGGATAAGTCGGAGGCAGAAAAGTGGCAAATGAGGTTCAACACTGATAAATGTCAGGTTCTGCATATGGGCAGGGAAATACATGTTACCATTACACACTTAGGCCGCCTGCAGACGAGCGGGTCGGATCCGGCAGCGAGAATTCTCGCCGCGGGACCTGACCCGAGAGCCTGCAGGGACAAGCGCGTACTCACCCGCGCCTGGCGGCCCCGGCTCTTTCATGTGCCGGCTGCGGCGCAGCCGGCGCATGCGCAGACCGGAGCCGGCGGCCGGGTGAGTGCGTGCCCCGCACAAAAATAGGACATGCCGCGGTTTGTTTGCCGCGCGAGATTTCGCGCGGCCAAACCGCGGCCGTCTGCATAGGAGTGCGTATTGTAATGCACTCCTATGCAAACTTTCAGTGGCGGAAATCCCGTGGGATTTCCGCCCGTGTGCAGGCGGCCTAAGGCTGAGGTCAGACGAGTGTGTTTTAGGTCCATGTAAAATGAATGCTTCTAAAAGAAACAATGGGTTCCTATAGAAGCGTTCATATGCGAAGAATTTGCAGCGCAAGATAGCACGCACCTAAAAAAGATAGCGCATAGGTGTGTGTTTTGTGCAGGAGTTTCCATTGACTCCTATGGGAGCAGGAGTGAATGGAAACTCCTGCACTGGGAATAGATACCCGCTGCTTACAGCAGGGCATTTAAAGGTGCTTCAGGCCAGAACTAATAGGATTTAACGAGACATTTAAAAGGTGCTTCTGGGCAGCACCTTTTAAATAAATAGACTTAGTCTGCTGGCTGGCATAGACCAGCGACTACTCCATTAGGTGCACTTAATGCAGGGCTTCTATACAGGACTCCTGGTATAACATAACTTGTTCAGATGCGTGTATATCGGCTGGGTTTTCACGCCCGGCCAGTATATGCTGTCCCTCTCTGCAGAGGGGACGGGATGGCAGCAGTGCGCTGAGCTCTGTCCCGTGCCACTGTTTGCAATGGGAGGGTGGAACGGGGCAGAGCAAAGTTTTGCCCTCGCCCTGCCTCCTCCTATTAAAAATAGTGGTGAGGGGCAGAGAGGGGGCGGGAACTCAGTGCACTGCTCCCGGCCCGTCCCCCTGCAGAGAGGGACAGTGTATTTTGGCCGGGCGTGAAAACCCAGCCGATATACACACATCTGATTAAGTCCTTATGGATATATTGTAGCAGTGCAGCTACTGAAGTGACTACTAGGGAGCTGGAGTGCGGACATTTCAGGCAGTTTGTGTAGTACAAAAGGGTTTTCTCTGCTTTGGAGCTGGTTAATTAGTCAAATTGATGCGACACCTGAGAGGGTTGACTAAAAAAGGAGTTTTCACTCTTTCAGAATCTGCTTTCCACCCACCTGTGTATGAAAACCAAACATGCTGTGTGAAACTTGACGTTTTGGGGTGCTAGGCCTACTAGAGAAGGATTGTTGCATTAGAGCATGGATGTGCCGAAAGGTACTTTGATTGCTGCACATGGCCGTGTACCACACTGAGAGCCTGTGTCTGTGGTGAAAATAAGGCTAAGAGCCAATTACGACTGTCTAAGCCATTTTGTCATGGCCAAACCACAACCTCAAAGCAGAAATTGCAACTAAGTTTACATATACATGTCTGTGTGCCAGGATTGGGCAAGAATTGGGCCAAAAACTGAAGTTGATAATATGAGCCAAACTGATCAGGTATTTTAGATGATTGACTTAAGAAGAGAGATTATTATAATCAAATAATGTTTTGTTAATTTTATATTGAGAACAAAAAAATATGGTGAGTGGATGTTCTTAATGCTCCAAATGTATCAATGACTAGTGTAAACGCTGCCGCTGATCAGTCCACAGTTTACGGTAAATGTTTTCTGCATTTACCATAAAGCAGGGTTGATTTTTAAATTGACCAAAAACCATTAATTTTTATGTTTAGCAACTAGAGATGAGCGAGCACCCAAATGCTCGGGTCCGCGTTATTGGAGTCGAGTAGAGATGAGCGAACACCAAAATGTTCGGGTGTTCGTTATTCGGAACGAACTTCCCGCGATGCTCGAGGGTTCGTTTCGAACAACGAACCCCATTGAAGTCAATGGGCGACCAGAGCATTTTTGTATTTCGCCGATGCTCGCTAAGGTTTTCATGTGTGAAAATCTGGGCAATTCAACAAAGTGATGGGAATGACACAGAAACGGATAGGGCAGGCGAGGGGCTACATGTTGGGCTGCATCTCAAGTTCACAGGTCCCACTATTAAGCCACAATACCGGCAAGAGTGCCCCCCCCCCCCCTCCCAACAACTTTTACTTCTGAAAAGCCCTCATTAGCATGGCATACCTTTGCCAAGCACCACACTAGCTACAACAAAGCACAATCACTGCCTGGATGACACTCCGCTGCCACTTCTCCTGGGTTACATGCTGCCCAACCGCCCCCCCTCCCCCCCACAGCGCACACCAAAGTGTCCCTGCGCAGCCTTCAGCTGCCCTCATGCCACGCCACACTCATGTCTATTTAGAAGTGCGTCTGCCATGAGGAGAAACCGCAGGCACACACTGCAGAGGGTTGGCACGGCTAGGCAGCGACCCTCTTTAATAGGGGCGGGGCGATAGCCCACAATGCTGTACAGAAGCAATGAGAAATAGAATCCTGTGCCACCGCCATCAGGAGCTGCACACGTGGGCATAGCAATGGGGAAGCTATGTGCCACACACTATTCATTCTGTCAAGGTGTCTGCATGCCCCAGTCAGACTGGTTATATGCACCTTAACAGTAACCGCGTTGGTGGTAATGTGGTGGTGACTGCGGACCTAGTAGCACGGTTGTATTTTGTTGGTTTTCGGAATGTGGCCAGGATTAAGTGGGCCGTGGCGGGGGGATGGTGTGGGGGCTCTCTTGTTGTGTCGGTAAAGGTGAAATTCTTGGACTGCCACCAGACGAACCAATGCAAAGGCATTTGCCAACAATGTTTTCCCTGTTGGAGGGGGATGTTTTTGAGGCACTACGTGTCCTCTCCACGTGTCCGTGGTTATATGCACCTTAACAGTAACCGCGTTGGTGGTAATGTGGTGGTGACTGCGGACCTAGTAGCACGGTTGTATTTTGTTGGTTTTCGGAATGTGGCCAGGATTAAGTGGGCCGTGGCGGGGGGATGGTGTGGGGGCTCTCTTGTTGTGTCGGTAAAGGTGAAATTCTTGGACTGCCACCAGACGAACCAATGCAAAGGCATTTGCCAACAATGTTTTCCCTGTTGGAGGGGGATGTTTTTGAGGCACTACGTGTCCTCTCCACGTGTCCGTTCCATGTCAGCAATAGTAGCACTCAGGACAGGCCCCATTAACAATTCTGAAGCAGCAGTATAGCGGGAGTGCAGTCTTCGTTCCATGTAAGCAATAGTAGCACTCAGGACAGGCCCCATTAACAATTCTGAAGCAGCAGTATAGCGGGAGCGCAGTCTTCGTTCCATGTAAGCAATAGTAGCACTCAGGACAGGCCCCATTAACAATTCTGAAGCAGCAGTATAGCGGGAGCGCAGTCTTCGTTCCATGTAAGCAATAGTAGCACTCAGGACAGGCCCCATTAACAATTCTGAAGCAGCAGTATAGCGGGAGCGCAGTCTTCGTTCCATTTCAGTAGCCTTAGTATAGCCAAGGCACAAGTTACATTTATGTAGCTAAACTGTAGGCCAACCCCACACACCTTTCTGTACCATGAGTGCAGGCGAAGAACATAGAAATTACTATGATTACACTGTAGGTGAGGGCCCCAAAAAATTGGTGTACCAACAGTACTAATGTACCTCAGTAAAAATTGGCCATGCCCAACCAATATGGCAGGTGAATCGCTTTGGTTAATGTGGCTTAAGTGGTAACTAGGCCTGGAGGCAGCCCAGTGTAACGAAAAATTGGTTCAAGTTAAAGTTCCAACGCTTTTAAGCGCATTGAAACTTATAAAAATTGTTCTGAAAAATTATTTGAGTGAGCCTTGTGGCCCTAAGAAAAATTGCCCGTTCAGCGTGATTACGTGAGGTTTCAGGAGGAGGAGCAGGAGGAGGAGGAGGAGGAATATTAGACACAGATTGATGAAACAGAAATGTCCCCGTTTTGGATGGTGAGAGAGAACGTAGCTTCCATCCGTGGGTGCAGCCTACGTATTGCTTACGTATCGCTGCTGTCCGCTGGTGGAGAACAGAAGTCTGGGGAAATCCAGCCTTTGTTCATCTTAATGAGTGTTAGCCTGTCGGCACTGTCGGTTGACAAGCGGCTACGCTTATCTGTGATGATTCCCCCAGCCGCACTAAACACCCTCTCCGACAAGACGCTAGCCGCAGGACAAGCAAGCACCTCCAGGGCATACAGCGCTAGTTCAGGCCACGTGTCCAGCTTCGACACCCAGTAGTTGTAGGGGGCAGAGGCGTCACCAAGGATGGTCGTGCGATCCGCTACGTACTCCCTCACCATCCTTTTACAGTGCTCCCGCCGACTCAGCCTTGACTGGGGAGCGGTGACACAGTCTTGGTGGGGAGCCATAAAGCTGGCCAGGCCCTTAAAGACTGTTGCACTGCCTGGGATGTACATGCTGCTCGATCTACGCACATCCCCTGCTACCTTGCCCTCGGTACTGCGCCTTCTGCCACTAGCGCTGTCGGCTGGGAATTTTACCATCAGCTTGTCCGCAAGGGTCCTGTGGTATAGCAACACTCTCGAACCCCTTTCCTCTTCGGGAATCAGAGTGGGCAGGTTCTCCTTATACCGTGGATCGAGCAGTGTGTACACCCAGTAATCCGTCGTGGCCAGAATGCGTGCAACGCGAGGGTCACGAGAAAGGCATCCTAACATGAAGTCAGCCATGTGTGCCAGGGTACCTGTACGCAACACATGGCTGTCGTCACTAGGAAGATCACTTTCAGGATCCTCCTCCTCCTCCTCCTCCTCCTCAGGCCATACACGCTGAAAGGATGACAGGCAATCAGCCGGTGTACCGTCAGCAGCGGCCCAAGCTGTCTCTTCCCCCTCCTCCTCATCCTCCTCATGCTCCTCCTCCTCCTCCTGTACGCGCTGAGAAATAGACAGGAGGGTGCCCTGACTATCCAGCGGCATACTGTCTTCCCCCGCCCCCGTTTCCGAGCGCAAAGCAGCTGCCTTTATGGTTTGCAGGGAATTTCTCAAGATGCATAGCAGAGGAATGGTGACGCTAATGATTGTAGCATCGCCGCTCACCACCTGGGTAGACTCCTCAAAATTACCAAGGACATGGCAGATGTCTGCCAACCAGGCCCACTCTTCTGAAAGGAATTGAGGAGGCTGACTCCCACTGCGCCGCCCATGTTGGAGTTGGTATTCGACTATAGCTCTACGTTGTTCATAGAGCCTGGCCAACATGTGGAGCGTAGAGTTCCACCGTGTGGGCACGTCGCACAGCAGTCGGTGCACTGGCAGCTTAAAGTGATGTTGCAGGGTGCGCAGGGTGGCAGCGTCCGTGTGGGACTTGCGGAAATGTGCGCAGAGCCGGCGCGCCTTTACGAGCAGGTCTGACAAGCGTGGGTAGCTTTTCAGAAACCGCTGAACCACCAAATTAAAGACGTGGGCCAGGCATGGCACGTGCGTGAGGCTGCCGAGCTGCAGAGCCGCCACCAGGTTACGCCCGTTGTCACACACGACCATGCCCGGTTGGAGGCTCAGCGGCGCAAGCCAGCGGTCGGTCTGCTGTGTCAGACCCTGCAGCAGTTCGTGGGCCGTGTGCCTCTTATCGCCTAAGCTGAGT
Organism: Eleutherodactylus coqui; assembly: GCF_035609145.1. Lineage (NCBI taxonomy): Eukaryota > Metazoa > Chordata > Amphibia > Anura > Eleutherodactylidae > Eleutherodactylus > Eleutherodactylus coqui. The sequence goes on from NC_089839.1 coordinate 144,597,321, forward strand.
AGTTTCAGCACGGCTTGCTGACGCTTGCCCACCGCTGTGCTGCCACACCGCGCGACACCGACTGCTGGCGACATGCTGCTGCTAACACATCTTGATTGCGAGACAGAGGAGGAGGAGGAGGAGGAGGGTGCTTTAGTGGAGGAAGCATACACCTCCGCAGATACCAGCACCGAGCTGGGGCCCGCAATTCTGGGGGTGGGTAGGACGTGAGCGGTCCCAGGCTCTGACTCTGTCCCAGCCTCCACTAAATTCACCCAATGTGCCGTCAGGGAGATGTAGTGGCCCTGCCCGCCTGTGCTTGTCCACGTGTCCGTAGTTAAGTGGACCGTGGCAGTAACCGCGTTGGTGAGGGCGCGCACAATGTTGCGGGAGACGTGGTCGTGCAGGGCTGGGACGGCACATCGGGAAAAGTAGTGGCGACTGGGAACTGAGTAGCGCGGGGCCGCCGCCTCCATGATACTTTTGAAGGACTCCGTTTCCACAACCCTATACGGCAGCATCTCAAGGCTGATGAATTTTGCTATGCGGACGGTTAACGTTTGAGCGTGCGGGTGCGTGGCGGCGTACTTGCGCTTGCGCTCCAACAGTTGCGCAAGCGACGGCTGGACGGTGCGCTGAACTACACTGCTGGATGGGGCCGAGGACAGCGGAGGTGAGGGTGTGGGTGCAGGCCAGGAGATGGTAGTGCCTGTGTCCTGAGAGGGGGGTTGCATCTCAGTGGCAGGTTGGGGCACAGGGGGAGAGGCAGGGGTGCAAACCGGAGGCGCTGAACGGCCTTCGTCCCACCTTGCGGGGTGCTTGGCCATCATATGTCTGCGCATGGTGGTGGTGGTGAGGCTGTTGGTGTTGGCTCCCCGGCTGAGCTTTGCGCGACAAAGGTTGCACACCACTGTTCGTCGGTCGTCAGGCGTCTCTGTGAAAAACTGCCAGACCTTAGAGCACCTCGGCCTCTGCAGGGTGGCATGGCGCGAGGGGGCGCTTTGGGAAACACTTGGTGGATTATTCGGTCTGGCCCTGCCTCTACCCCTGGCCACCGCACTGCCTCTTGCAACCTGCCCTGCTGATGCCCTTGACTCCCCCTCTGAAGACCTGTCCTCCTGAGTAAGCGTTGCACACCAGGTGGGGTCAGTCACCTCATCGTCCTGCTGCTCTTCCTCCGAATCCTCTGTGCGCTGCTCCCTCGGACTTACTGCCCTTACTACTACCTCACTGCAAGACAACTGTGTCTGATCGTCATCGTCCTCCTCACCCACAGAAAGTTGTTGAGACAGTTGGCGGAAGTCCCCAGCCTCTTCCCCCGGACCCCGGGAACTTTCGAATGGTTGGGCATCAGTGACGATAAACTCCTCTGGTGGGAGAGGAACCGCTGCTGCCCAATCTAAGCAGGGGCCCGAGAACAGTTCCTGGGAGTGTTCCCGCTCCTGAGCAGGTGTTATTGTAGTGGAGTGAGGAGGCTGGGAGGAAGGAGGAGCAGCAGACAGAGGATTCGGATTGGCAGCAGTGGACGGCGCAGAACTGCGGGTAGACGATAGGTTGCTCGAAGCACTTTCTGCCATCCAGGACAGGACCTGCTCACACTGCTCATTTTCTAATAACCGTCTCCCGCGTGGACCCATTAATTGGGCGATGAATGTGGGGACGCCAGAAACGTGCCTCTCTCCTAATCGCGCAGCAGTCGGCTGCGACACACCGGGATCAGGAGCTCGGGCTGTGCCCACACCCTGACTTGGCCCTCCGCGTCCTCGGCCGCGTCCACGTCCTCTAGGCCTACCCCTACCCCTCAGCATGCTGTATTACCAGTGATTTGATTTCACAGGCAGGAAATAAATTGGCGCAAGACTGCAGGCCAAATATAATTTTTGCCCTTTTTGGAAAACGAAAGGCCCCACTGCCTCTAGTGAATGAATTATCTAAGTTTAATAACTGTGCTGTGTCCCTGCTAATGTGTCACAGAACGTGAAGGTAGCAGAGTTATTATAACTCTTGGAGAGCAGGTATTTTTTTCCCAATTAAGGAAAGCAAATGGCGACGCCAGCAGTAAAGCGTAGCTGGGTGCGTCTGATTTAGCAATGTTGTTCACGCAGCTCACACGTGTCCACCGCCCTTAGGACGGACAGAGGCTGGACAAATAGATTTGTTTTCAGTTTTTTTCCACCAAAAGGCAGCACTGCGTATATTCAATGAACATGAGAAGTTTAATAACTGTGCTGTGTCCCTGCTTATGTGTCACAGAACGTGAGGGTAGCAGAGTTATTATAACTCTTGGAGAGCAGGTATTTTTTTCCCAATTAAGGAAAGCAAATGGCGACGCCAGCAGTAAAGCGTAGCTGGGTGCGTCTGATTTAGCAATGTTGTTCACGCAGCTCACACGTGTCCACCGCCCTTAGGACGGACAGAGGCTGGACAAATAGATTTGTTTTCAGTTTTTTTCCACCAAAAGGCAGCACTGCGTATATTCAATGAACATGAGAAGTTTAATAACTGTGCTGTGTCCCTGCTTATGTGTCACAGAACGTGAGGGTAGCAGAGTTATTATAACTCTTGGAGAGCAGGTATTTTTTTCCCAATTAAGGAAAGCAAATGGCGACGCCAGCAGTAAAGCGTAGCTGGGTGCGTCTGATTTAGCAATGTTGTTCACGCAGCTCACACGTGTCCACCGCCCTTAGGACGGACAGAGGCTGGACAAATAGATTTGTTTTCAGTTTTTTTCCACCAAAAGGCAGCACTGCGTATATTCAATGAACATGAGAAGTTTAATAACTGTGCTGTGTCCCTGCTTATGTGTCACAGAACGTGAGGGTAGCAGAGTTATTATAACTCTTGGAGAGCAGGTATTTTTTTCCCAATTAAGGAAAGCAAATGGCGAAGCCAGCAGTAAAGCGTAGCTGGGTGCGTCTGATTTAGCAATGTTGTTCACGCAGCTCACACGTGTCCACCGCCCTTAGGACGGACAGAGGCTGGACAAATAGATTTGTTTTCAGTTTTTTTCCACCAAAAGGCAGCACTGCGTATATTCAATGAACATGAGAAGTTTAATAACTGTGCTGTGTCCCTGCTTATGTGTCACAGAACGTGAGGGTAGCAGAGTTATTATAACTCTTGGAGAGCAGGTATTTTTTTCCCAATTAAGGAAAGCAAATGGCGAAGCCAGCAGTAAAGCGTAGCTGGGTGCGTCTGATTTAGCAATGTTGTTCACGCAGCTCACACGTGTCCACAGCCCTTAGGACGGACAGAGGCTGGACAAATAGATTTGTTTTCAGTTTTTTGGCACCAAAAGGCAGCACTGCGTATATTCAATGAATAACAACTGTGTTGTCGCCCTGCCTATACAATTCTTTCCCTGCAGTATCAATGGAGGGTGCAATGGTCTGCAGAGGCGATTTTGAGAAGCAAAAAAAAATGCAGCACAGCTAACAGCAGCCTGGACAGTACTGCACACGGATAAATATGGCCCTAGAAAGGACCGTTGAGGTTCTTGAAGGCTACACTCACTCCTAACACTCTCCCTGCCTATGCAGCACTTCTGTCCCTAATGCCAGGTGCAACGGTCTGCAGAGGCGATTTTGAGAAAAAAAAATTTGCCACTGCTAACAGCAGCCAACACACAGCTATCAGTGGCCCTAATAAGGACCTTTGGGGGGTCTTGAAGCCTACACTAACTACCAATTCTTTCCCTACAGCAGCTCCGGTACAAACAGCACTGTCCCTCATCTAACTCACACCGCATCTGAGGCGAACCGCGGGAGGGGCCGACTTTTATGTTCGGGTGACACCTGATCTTCCCAGCCACTCACAGCAGGGGGGTGGTATAGGGCTTGAACGTCACAGGGGGAAGTTGTAATGCCTTCCCTGTCTTTCAATTGGCCAGAAAAGCGCGCTAACGTCTCAGGGAAGGAAGTGAAAATAACCAGAACACCGCATGGTGTTCGTTACGAATAACGAACATCCCGAACACCCTAATATTCGCACGAATATCAAGCTCGGAAGAACACGTTCGCTCATCTCTAGAGTCGAGCTTTTTGTAACATTCGAGAGCTCTACTCGAGTAACGAACCCCATTGACTACAATGGGAGACTCGAGCATTTTTGTATGTGGGGCGCTGGGTGCAGAGCTTTTTTTTTTTTTGATTCATTCTCTCTCTCTCTCTCTCCCCTTCCTGCCAGACAAAAAAAATTGCCAATGACATGTGCTGCGTCGCAGCAGGGAGGGACCAAAACAGGCACGTCACAGCGGGGAGGAGCCAAAAGCTGGGGTGGGGTCGAACACGATTTGATGCTCGTTCGAGTAACTAGCACCATCGAGTATGCTAATACTCGAACGAGCATCAAGCTCGGCAGAGTATGTGCGCTCAACTCTATTAGCAACCAAAGGCGTTGGAGTTTATTCTTGTCATGGAGCCTTGATAAAGAGTTGGTGTTTCTCCATGTAAGATGGTTCTTAGGAAATAAAAAATATATTATTTTTAAAAAGTCTTTCAGATTCTTTTTCCCCCTCTATGCAATATATGTATTATGGTGCTACATGCTACAGGACATTTTTCTAGAGGTGAATCTGTGATGCAGCGCACTGTTCTCTGTTTTACATTACAGTATAATGATGCATGTAGTGAGTCCATGTGGACAGGCACAACACTTGCAACATTACACAGATTAGCCCCTATAGTGCTGCTACATGATATAGCTTTTATATCAAAGAAAATCTGTGTAGAAGATTACTTAGAGCTCAGCCCTTGTAAAGGTTTCTAGTGTGGTTAGTCTGTGTCTAGGTGCACTGACATAGGCCTTAACGGCTGTGTACATCTCTGCACTTCTTTGTGTCTTTAAAAGTAAGACTGTAATTGGTTTTCGTTAAACATTTCTGATTATTTGGTTTGTATGCTTGTATTGTTTTCCAAGGCTTTGCATATTGGAGGACTTGACATATTAGTGTGAGAGTAAACTGTCAGCTGCTTCTCTGCCCCTTCCATAGCCTGCCCTTCTGAGCCAGAAGATTATGCTGTGAGGGGGGCACATTACACATTAAGGGATTTGTGAGACACGACTACTCAGGGTTTCTGCAATGACAGGAAGAAATCAGCACATAGTCATATGTAGGTTCTTTTGAGTCTTTCACATAGGGAGGGGCAGACTATGGAAAATTTATATATAATTGTTTATTACATTTACTCCAAGTCATAAGTAGTAAAAGATAACAAAACCTGTGATATGTGTGGAGGGAAAAACATTATTACAGTGGGCTGAGAGTGTGGAGGGATGGGGAGAGATGCTGATCAACTCACCAGACCCCATGCTCTAGCATGCTGCACCTTCTATTACTACTGCTTTGTTATGTTCTGCTCTACTCTCCATGCAGATTATTGCCTCCACCTCCCACCTGCCAGTGGTACAGTTAGGCTCCATTTTTAGTCCAGCTCAGCTCCCAGCACCTTGTTATTTTATCTAGAGATAGCACTGTGTTGTGATCAGCTGTACCATGATTATCTGCCCCACCACCAATTTATCCCTCCCTATTAAATGGTAAATGGAGAGATAGAATTTGTTTGTATCCAGTTGACATAGCTACACAGCCTCCAACAGATGAGAGGGGAAGGGAGCTGAGCTTTTGCTGATCAGTGCTGGGAACAAAATGTAGCTACAAATCTCAATGGGAGACTCGAGGCAAAGCAAGTATGAGGTTTTCTAAGTGCATGAAAACAAAAACTCAAATAAAAAAAAACAGATGGGTACATTATTTTTTTTCTGTAGGGACTTGGCATAAGTGTATTGATTTTTAATGCATAAAAGTTTCCTTAGGCTTTACCTATGCCCTATAGATATAGGTACGTCTTCTATTGTTAAGCTGTATGTATTGTAAATGATGGAGAAGAAATTATATTCACAGCAGAAGAACCCTTACAGCATAGAAGTAGCAAATATTAAACTGATATATATGCTTTTTCTATAAGAGCTATTTCATGTTGAAATGCAGTGCAGTTGTTATAATTTATGTAATTAGTGTCTCTTGTGTATCAATGCTACTCAGTGTCCTCTGCTCTTCAGTGTATCTTCTGACCAATGCCTACACTGACAGACTCAATGCCTCTGCACACATTTTAAGTGCTCTGCTGACTTGTGGCTGCCTGCCAACAGCGTCCAGCACCCACGTGTGCCCTATCACAGTCTCTCTATCAGGCCGCTGATGCTAATCTGTATGCAGCAAATACAGCGTCAACTGCCACCATTGTGGTGTAACTATGTTGTCTTAAGCCAGAACATCACTGATCTAGGAACACCCCGTTCTACAAGCAGCGCAAGAATGGTTGGGGTGATGTTGGTGGTATCTGTAAGTTTAACAATGTGCCCATGGATCTACAAGAAAAAGCCCAAGTTCTGGTGAAAGCCCTGGGATGTGTGATGCAGGAGCCATCTGTACATTCGGGCCCTGATGTTGAGATATGATCAGTTGAAGTTATCGGTCCAAAGACTTTAGCTATCCACAAACCTTAAATTGATGTTGATCGAACATGCCAAAGTTGGTGGGACAGGACCGCTGCATAGTGTTGCCATAAATGTGCTCAACAGTAGGTGTTAGGAGAACACAAATTTGGGCTGTTGGAATTCATCATGTCTGATATTTTTGTTTTCAGAGGAAGTAAACTACTGTCAGAGGTGTCTGGTGGCGGCTTACTCCCTTCTCCCCATGTAGACCCTCAGCCAAGCTTAGTATGAGGGGATTGGTTGGGAGGAGTAGATGTTGACTGAACAAGTATTCAGCTGACAGCTATCTGAAGTGTATGGGCAGCCTTAGGCTACTTCACACAGGATATGTCTTTACATTTTAGACTGTACAAAAAATATCTGGAAAATATCTGCAGTTTTCCAAAGTTCTCAGCATTTTAGGGTATTTTTTGGCATTTTTTTCAGGTTTTTGTACATGTTTTTGATATTAAGTAATGGCGTATTAAAAAAACAATTAAAATGTATTGAAAAAAAAATACCAAGAAAAACCTCATGCTTATAGTATGGAACACTACTGAACACACAAATGCCACAAACCAAAAGGCGGTGTGTATAAATATCCATTTGTTCCTGAAGACTACTTGCAGCATCTGGCAGCAGAGTTCTTGGCTTTAAAAAATGTGCCAAAAAATGCTGTGAAAACACAATGTAATGCTTTGTTAACTTGGTTTTAAATTGCACTTCTGAGAGGTTCCGATAACAAGCTTTTCTATTCTGAATTCTGTCAGTTGTTCCCACAAACACGGATTCAGTCGCTGCCAATACTGCAGTCAGGTAGTACGGGAAGATGTCTGTATATGGTGTTGTGAATACAACGGTGCACTGGAAAGAAGTAAAGACGGACAAGTTGTCATTGGACTCTCGCAATAACGCAGCTTTAGGGCTTAAACACAAGAGCGCGGTTTTCTCCCCTAAGGCCTCATGTCCACGGGGAAAATCAGATCCGCTGCAGATTCTACATGTAGAATCTGCAGCAGGTCCCTCCTGCCCCGCGGACATGAGCGCTGAAAATAGCAATTTAAAAGCATTTACCTTTCCGTAGCGGGCGGCGAAGATCAGCTGTTCCTCACGGCCGGATCTTCATTTTCGGCCGGCGGATGAATTCCTGACGCCGCCGGCACATCGCCGGCACGTCGTCGACGTGCCGCGCGCATGCGCCGGGCACATCCGCCGAGCCGAAGCAAGGGAGATGCAGCCGTGAGGAAGAGCAGAGCTTCACGGCCCGCTGCGGGTGAGTAAATGCTTTAAATTCCTATTTTAGGTCTCCCGCAGATCCGGACGGCTTCCATAGGCTTCAATAGAAGCCCGCGGGAGCCGTCCCCGCGGGAGACCCGCATGAAAATGGAGCATGGTCCAGATTTTTTCATGCTCCATTTTTTTTTAAATCACTTTTATTGACGATCCGCGGGTATTTATGTACCCGCGGGTGGTCAATGCATCCCTATGGGGTGCGGATCCGCGCGCGGGAGATCCGCTGCGGATTTTAAATGTCATTTTGCCCGTGGACATGAGCCCTTATACTCGTACACCATGATAATCACGGCTATATGACGGGACAAAACAAAACCATTCATCTCAATAGGGGTTCAGTGGGATTTCTTGGCTGTGAATACTACGTCCGAGAAAAGATAAGACCTGCCCTGTCTTCCTTGTAGGTAGTGAATACATTGTGCTGGGTAGATCGGGCAGCCGCTATCTTCCTGAGACTTTTTTCAAACTCCTGTGCTCTCCCTTATTCATGCGCAACTATGCTCCATACTGCCGAGCATATTTGTGCCTACATCAATGTGTTTTTGCCCTAAGGCTGGGCTCACACAAACGTATTTGCATTGCGTTTTACTCGCACAATATATGCATGATAAATGCCATCAATGACAGAACATTGATGCTTATTGTTCCACTCACAATTGCAAAAATGTATTGCATATGTTACGCACGTAAAAAAGAACGAAGCATGTTCTATTTTACAGCATACAATGTGTGTAAGAGCCCTACTGTTCTCTGAGTGCATTGGAAATACAGTGCATATGCATTTGCATTGTGTACATGTAGCGGTTTTTAAGCATGTTGCTAGGAGAAATTGCAAAAAAAAGAATAAACCAGGAAGCCAGTGAATGACAGAGCCCATAAAATAAGCTGTACATAACGCAGGCCTACGTCAGTAAAAACCCCATTTGGACCCCATAGAAATTAATAAGAAAAAAGTGAACCTAGCTTTGTTACTTACTGCAATTGAAATCAGCATGCAGTTCCACCCAAGGCCACTGCACAATGTATAGAGCTGTCTGCTTCTGGCAGAAAGACATCTCTGTACACACAGTGACCAGCCTGGGGGAAGGGCTGAACGCTGGGAGTTCCGCCAATCTGCTATTGATGACCTATCCTGAGGACAGGTAACCAGCAGCCAGAAGTGGCAGAACCCCTTTAATGCAAAACAGTCTTTTATTGCACTAAATATCTGTAATAAAGGGAAGCTCCAAGCGTATCTGTTTGTGGAGGACCCAGTCTGTCCATGCGCTACTCCAATAGTCCACTGATTTCATGGAGTACAGTGCAAATCTATAATTCTCCTGTGGTGGTGCTATGGGAATATTTTCTGTAAGGTTCCTCTGTAGATCATATTGATGGTTTTGGGTCCCGGCAGTTGCAATTTCTGTCATCAACCTATTTTCAAAAGATAATCCTAAAAAAAGTATGTCCGATGTATGTCTTTGAGCCAGTGAGGAGATTTGTCCACAAGTGAACTTTTTTAGCAGCTGGTTAACTAAAGTGCTTTTTTTTAAAGATGACATTTCAAATCACAAGAATAGAGTTGATTGTAAAGATGTCTCTCTATATATATCCGAGCTCAGTGGGAGAGAGTCAAAGCCAAATGTTGTTCTGAAGGATTTGATTCCATAAAGTGTATTTAAAAAGCTCGGGTGATGTAACCCCGCAGAGGACCAATGATTTCCTATTCTTTCCATCTGCATGTAGGCCATAGAGGTCCCTGAAACACCGAGGCAGATTACACTCAACCAAATCACCGTAGAAGATATTGACAAATGTCCACAGTTATGTCGCCCTTACAAAGAAACTGAATTCAAAGAAGCTGCAAAAGTCTATCTGCAAACTTCATTGCACATTAACAAGATAAATGTCCAGATTTTGCAAAGTATTGTATATAATTTCACTTGTGACCCACGGTCGGCGCATTGTATCACCACTCAGCCGTGCTAATATCAAGGAGGAATGAGCTGCAATACTGAAGCTTGGGGACAAGAATAATGCTGAATGACTTCTTGGGGACAAAAGTGATGCTGCATAACTTTTTGGGGACAAGAGTGACACTGAATGACTTCTTGGGGACAAGAGTGTCGCTGCATAACTTCTTGGGAAAAAGAGTGATGCTCCATAACTTTTTGGGGACAAGAGTGATGCTGAATGACTACTTGGGGACAAGTGTGACGCTAAATAACTTCTGGGGAACAAGAGTGACGCTGAATACTTTCTTGGGGACAAGAGTGACACTGAACACTTTCTTGGGGACAAGAGTGACACTGAATAACTTATTGGGGACAGGAGTGACACTGAATAACTTCTGGGGGACAAGAGTGACACTGAATAACTTATTGGAGATAAGAGTGACACTGAATAATTTATTGGAGACAAGAGTGACGCTGAATACTTTCTTGGGGACAAGAGTGACACTGAATAACTTCTGGGGGACAAGAGTGACACTGAATAACTTCTGGCAGACAAGAGTGATGCTGAATAACTTCTTGGGGACAAGAGTGATACTGAGTAACTTATTGGAGACAAGAGAGACGCTGAATAACTTTTTGGGGTCAAGAGTGACGCTAAATAACTTCTTGGGGACAGGAGTGACACTGAATGATTTCTTGGGGACAAGAGTGACGCTGAATAACTTCTTAGCGACAAGAGTGATGCTGAATAAGTTCTTGGGACAGGAGTGACGCTGAATGACTTCTTGGGGACAAGAGTGATGCTGAATGACTTCTTGGGGACAAGAGTGACGCTAAATGACTTCTTGGGGACAAGAGTGACACTGAATGACTTCTTGGGGACAAGAGTGACGCTGAATAACTTCCTGGGGACAAGAGTGATGCTAAATAACTTCTTGGAGACAAGAGTGACGCTGCATAATTTCTTGGGGACAAGAGTGACGCTGAATACTTTATTGGGGACAAGAGTGACACTGAATAACTTATTGGAGACAGGAGTGACACTAAATAACTTCTGGGGGACAAGAGTGATGCTGAATAACTTCTTGGGGACAAGAGTGATGCTGAATAACTTATTGGAGACGAGTGACACTGAATACTTTCTTGGGGACAAGAGTGACACTGAATAACTTATTGGAGACAAGAGTGACACTGAATAACTTCTGGGGGACAAGAGTGATGCTGAATAACTTCTTAGGGACAAGAGTGACGCTGAATAACGTATTGGAGACAAGAGAGACGCTGAATAACTTTTTGGCGACAAAAGTGATGCTGAATAAGTTCTTGGGGACAGGAGTGATGCTGAATGACTTCTTGGGGACAAGAGTGATGCTGAATGACTTCTTAGGGACAAGAGTGACACTGAATGACTTATTGGGGGAAAGAGTGACGCGGAATGACTTCTTGGGGACAAGAGTGACGCTGAATAACTTCTTGGGGACAAGAGTGACACTGAATAACTTCTTGGGGACAAGAGTGACACTGTATAACTTTATGCTTGACAAAGACCGTTTTGTGTCGAAACGTCGCATGTTTTACATGGAGTTAAAATAAACCTAATGGACTTTCTTTTTATGAAACACTGAATGGATTCTAGTTCCTTAGTGCTGCGCCTGGTTATAATTGCTGTATAACTTTTTGGGGACAAGAGTGAATCTGAATAACTTCTTGGAGATGAGTGACACTGAATAACTTCTTAGCGACAAGAGTGATGCTGAATAAGTTCTTGGGACAGGAGTGACGCTGAATGACTTCTTGGGGACAAAAGTGATGCTGAATGACTTCTTGGGGACAAGAGTGACGCTAAATGAATTCTTGGGGACAAGAGTGACGCTGAATGACTTCTTGGGTACAAGAGTGACGCTGAATAACTTCCTGGGGACAAGAGTGATTCTAAATAACTTCTTGGAGACAAGAGTGATGCTGCATAACTTCTTGGGGACAAGAGTGACGCTGAATACTTTATTGGGGACAAGAGTGACACTGAATAACTTATTGGAGACAAGAGTGACGCTGAATACTTTCTTGGGGACAAGAGTGACACTGAATAACTTCCTGGGGACAAGAGTGATGCTAAATAACTTCTTGGAGACAAGAGCGATGCTGCATAACTTCTTGGGGACAAGAGTGACGCTGAATACTTTATTTGGGACAAGAGTGACACTGAATAACTTATTGGAGACAGGAGTGACACTAAATGACTTCTGGGGGGACAAGAGTGATGCTGAATAACTTCTTGGGGACAAGAGTGATGCTGAATAACTTATTGGAGACAAGAGTGATGCTGAATACTTTCTTGGGGACAAGAGTGACACTGAATAACTTATTGGAGACAAGAGTGACACTGAATAACTTCTGGGGGACAAGAGTGATGCTGAATAACTTCTTGGGGACAAGAGTGACGCTGAATAACGTATTGGAGACAAGAGAGACGCTGAATAACTTTTTGGGGTCAAGAGTGATGCTGAATAACTTCTTGGGGACAGGAGGGACGCTGAATGATTTCTTGGGGACAAGAGTGACTCTGAATAACGTCTTAGCGACAAAAGTGATGCTGAATAAGTTCTTGGGGACAGGAGTGATGCTGAATGACTTCTTGGGGACAAGAGTGATGCTGAATGACTTCTTAGGGACAAAAGTGACACTGAATGACTTATTGGGGGAAGGAGTGATGCGGAATGACTTCTTGGGGACAAGAGTGACGCTGAATAGCTTCCTGGGGACAAGAGTGATGCTGAATAACTTCTTGGGGACAAGAGTGACGCTGTATAACTTTATGCTTGACAAAGACCGTTTTGTGTCGAAACGTCGCATGTTTTACATGGAGTTAAAATAAACCTAATGGACTTTCTTTTTATGAAATACTGAATGGATTCTAGTTCCTTAGTGCTCTGCCTGGTTATAATTGCTGTATAACTTTTTGAGGACAAGAGTGAATCTGAATAACTTTTTGGGGATGAGTGACACTGAATAACATCTTAGGGACAAGCGTAACACTGAATAACTTCTTGGGGACAAGAGTAGGTCTGAATAACTTCTTGGGGACAAGAGTGACACTGAATAACTTCTTGGGGACAAGACTGATGCTGAATATCTTCTTGGGGACAAGAGTGACTCTGAATAACTTCTTGAGGACAAGAGTGACTCTAAATAACTTCTTGAGGACAAGAGAGACACTGAATAACTTCTGTAAGAAGCTGTCTAGAGATGATTTTGTTTATTACACAGTGATTTTTTTCTTGGAGCGATAGTCTGAGTTCTGAAGTTCTATTTTTGGGCAATTCTATTTAAGAATTGCTCATTATTCCGTAGGGCAACGGTGTCAAACTCATTTTCACCGAGGGCTACATCAGCCTTCAAACGGCCAATTCTAATTGTAAGACAGTATAGTAAAAGTGAACCCCATAGTTGCCCAATTGGTAATAAAGTCCCCCATAGTGGCCAGTGGTGCACACTATTATACATATATACACACAGGCGCACACTATTATTATACATATATATATGTATACACCACAGGTGTCAAACACAAGGCCCGCCACCTCATTTTCTGTGGCCCACTGGCTGTGCAGTAAGTTCCCTTATCCTCCGTGCTGTTGTCAGTATGCGATCTTCTATCGGCTTGTTCTGTCTAGTGCAGACAGTAATAGAGGAGTGCCGATAGTACACTGACAACAGCCGCGGAGGAGGGAAGAACACTGCAGAGAACATGATCTCTGGTGTGAGGAGAGCGGCGCTGAGGAGGAGCAGCTGCAAGGTTAGAGCTTGGTCTGACCTCCTCTCACTGGCCCTCCCTGTGTTCATGGTTGCAGGCCTGGGAGACATCAGGGGCCCAAGTATGCAGGAGGGCCCCCAAAAGAACTGAGAGTAGCTAGTATACCTGCCAGTGGGACCATATTGGATGCAGGTAAGTATAAAAATGTGTATAAAAATGCAGAAGTGTCCTTGTGTGCATATGTATATATGTCTATATGTGTGTGTATATATAATACGTATATATGTATAATAGTGTGCGTCTGTGCTATATGTGTAGAATAGTGTGTGTATATGTGTAGAATAGTGTGAGTCTGTGCGTATATATGTATAATGGTGTGCCTCTCTGTGTCTATAAGCATAATGGTGTGCGTCTGTGCGTATATATGCATAATGGTGTGCGTCTGTGCGTATATATGTATAATGGTGTGCGTCTGTGCGTATATATGTGCAGAATGGTGTGCGTCTGTGTGTATATATGTGCAGAATGGTGTGTGTCTGTGCGTATATGTGTAGAATGGTGTGCGTCTATGCGTATGTGTAAAATGGTGTGCGTCTGTGCATATATATGCATAATGGTGTGCATCTGTGCGTATATATGTATAATGGTGTGCGTCTGTGCGTATATATGTGCAAAATGGTGTGCGTACATATGTGCAAAATGGTGTGCGTTTGTGCGTTTGTGCGTACATGTGCAGAATGGTGTGCGTATATGTGCAGAATGGTGTGCGTCTGTGCATATATGTGCAGAATGGTGTGCGTCTGTGTGTATATGTGTAGAATGGTGTGCGCCTGTGCGTATATATGTATAATGGTGTGCGTCTGTGCGTACATATGTGCAGAATGGGGTGCATCTGTACATATATGTGCAGAATGGTGTGCATCTGTGTATATATGTATAATGGTGTGTGTCTGTGCGTTCATATGTGCAGAATGGGGTGCATCTGTACGTATATGTGCAGAATGGTGTGCATCTGTGTATATATGTATAATTGTTTGTGTCTGTGCGTATATGTGTAGAATAGTGTGCGTCTGTGTGTATATATGTAGAATAATGTGCATCTGCATGTATATATGTAGAATAGTGTGTGTCTGTGCATATATGTGTAGAATAGTGTGCATCTGTGTGTATATGTGTAGAATGGTGTGCATCTGTGTGTATGTGTGTAGAATGGTGTGCGTCTGTGCGTATATGTGTAGAACAGTGTGCCTCTGCATATATATTTAGAATAGTGTTCTTTGTGTTTAGTGCATGCAGATTTTATGTGCACAAATACCTGCGCAAACACGACCGTGTGAGTCCGTCTTTATAGTGATTCTGGTTGCGTTAGTATGGAAACATTTACACAATACTTTCTACACTGTTCAGCTACATTTTAAAAGTTTAATGCATTCATTGGACCGCATCGCTTACAGAGTGTGCTGCCCCTTTAAATAAAGAGTGGTATTATTTTTGCGCACATACTGATGTGTATTTATCGCCTTTGTGTGACAATAGTGCTGGTTTTATGTACCAAATAAAAAATCTGGTATGTCATGTAATCTAAAGCTGGATGTTATTAAAGGGAGTCTGTCAGCAGGTTTGCAGATGGAACCCTGCTGACGGTGCTGGACTGGTAGGGTTACACAATCTCCATCACTAGATTAAAAGCTGCACTAAGAAAATGAAGGTTTACTTGGCGGTGTGTGGCCGCTGTAGTCTTCTGGTTGGACGCTGTCCATCAGTGCTGTGAAGCGGCTGAATGAACACAGCGGATGGCGCTTCAGAGAGAAGAATCGCCCCCACGACACCTGAGGCAGCAGCGCAATTAAACCTTCCTTTTCTTGGTGCAGCTCCTAATACAATGGTGGCCACGGGTGAGATTCCATTCTGCTCCCTACTTAGCACTGTCAGCAGTTTTGCATTGACAAGACTGCTGATAGATGTAAGATT
This sequence comes from Eleutherodactylus coqui, assembly GCF_035609145.1. NCBI lineage: Eukaryota > Metazoa > Chordata > Amphibia > Anura > Eleutherodactylidae > Eleutherodactylus > Eleutherodactylus coqui. The sequence goes on from NC_089839.1 coordinate 144,612,729, forward strand.
ACTAAGGCTGCTTTCAGACAACTGTAAAAGATACACATTTTAACGTCCGCATTACATAATACTTGACCTTTTTGTGATCCTGCAAACCAGAATTGGTGCCCTTTTACACAGAATGATTATTGTTCATGTTGTCCATGAATAGTGAGGAGTCTTTAAACGTCATGGACAACTTTGATGCCGAAAAGTGTTCTTACATACCCAAAGTTATCGGCGACCTCGAGTTAAACAGTTGCACTAAGTTCCAGGCTGTAATTCTCATTTGTTCATTGATTGCCAGAGTCCATGATACGCAGCTTGCGTCCTGCTGCTTGTTGCAGACTTTGTAACACATTCATATTGGTAATGCGGACATTACTATCGTGTGTCATCGCCATTTCATCAGTGTTTGATCTGAGTTTGTTCTCATTGGTTTTATGTTTTACTGAGTAATAAAGGATCCATCTTTGCCCAATGGAAAACAATACCCCAGAATGCAAATACAGATGAAAAACAGCCAAAAGTAGCACATACTGTGTTCTTAAAGTATGGCTGTGAAAAATACAGCCATGTAGTAGATCCACAGATTTACATGAGCTCCATATTACGGTCTGCAGAACACAGACAATATACAACGTATAAATATGCTCACCTGAAAGTGTCCCTAGGTCTTGTTCTTCTCAGTGCTTGCTGTGGAGGTTGATATCACTAGATATCACCTGACCAGTACAGCCAATCAGAGGCCGTAGTGTCACCCTTTCCTCCGGGTATTCTACTGGCCATGTTGTCAGGAGTTTGGAACGGTGACTCTGCAGCCTCTGATTGGTCAGATGATATTCAGTGACATCATCTTCCCCAACAAACCCCGGTAGGATGACAGGGCAGCAGCACTGGGCCACCACAGCAGAGGACGGGTAACTACAGCTGCTTTTTGTTACTTTAGCACAGTTGGAGCTATAGGGAAAATGTTGTCCAGTAACTGGAAAACCCCTTTAAAAAGAGAATATGACAGATAACTAACAGTGGCATCTATCACCCATTGGCTTATATGTACGTCATGAGCTTTTCATGGCATATACAATAAACGGATGACATAATAGCCTATGGGTCATCCGTCATCCATAGGTTATTATGGCATCTGTTCCACATATATGGCTTGACCCCTTGTTTTGGGTGAACCCCTTCTTCGATCATGCTGGGTGGGACTAATACACAAAAGATATGCAAGGTTATAGAAGTGGTAACAACAAGAGATGAGCGAGTATACTCGCTAAGGCACATTACTCGAGCGAGTAGTGCCTTAGCCGAGTATCTCCCCGCTCGTCTCTAAAGATTCGGGGGGCGGGGAGCAGCGGGGGAGAGCAGGAGGAACGGAGGGGAGATCTCTCTCTCTCCTTCTCTCCCCCCGCTCCCCTCCGCAACTCTCCTGTCACCCGCGCCGGCCCCCGAATCTTTAGATACGAGGGGGGAGATACTCGGCTAAGGCACTACTATCTATATCATAGATATGTTGCAAATGCAAGAACAGGAAGAGAATAAAAATTGTGTAAAACAATACACCCAAACTGATAGGTGAATACATAAGTAGGCAAGAGATCATTGATAAATAATAAATAAATAAAACGGCATATCATATCAGATAAATGAATAGTTTACTAGAAAATTCAATAAAGAATGGTAACACTAACAATGTAATATTTGGTAATACAAAAGAGAACGAACGGTACAGTAAAAGTATCATCGGGCTGATAAAGTATTAAAATACATAGATAAAAATAATCTTTTTGTAAATGTATATATCAACGAATACATAGTGTGACAGTTCATTTAAAAGTGAGAAAGGAGGGAGGAATTAATAAGCTATATTTGTATCTATTTATTTATATTCCTATTATAACTATTTAATACTTTACAAACAAACATTTTCTGTCCACCGGCCCATATATTTCCATAAATGAACATAACTTAGTCCTGCATGTTTTTGAAGTCCAAATATACGTCCCTTAATGCTTATCCTGCCTTTTATGTATTTGTAGCCAATCACTATGTCACAATATTATTTTAGTCTATTTTAAGTGATTTCTATTTGAATCTTAATACTTTATCCGCCTGACACAAGGGTTCACCCTGAAATGCGTATCCGATGTTGGTTTTTAATATACTGTACTCAATAAAAGAGAAGTTGGGAAGTACATCTTACTGCCCCACTAGCTTTTCTGGAAAGTTAAGGCCCATTTACACTGGATTTGCTAATCGGCGCGTGTAAATGGGCGCGGGGCACCCGCATTTCGGGCACTTTTAGCTGATTGTTAAAATCAAGCTCACCTAAAAATCATCACTCCCTTTTATCTTAGTTCTCCCTGTGGAGAACAAAGGATCTGAGCACAGATAATAGCCTCAGGCTTCATTTGCAAACATAATTGGTATTTAAGTAGCTGAGTAGCTACTTAAATACCAATTATTTTTTATGCAAAATAATCGCTCAAAGCTGTCGCTCAAACTGTCGTTTGAGCGATCTTTGGGCGATTATCTGCTTGTGTAAATGGGCCTTAAGGTTGACACGTTGCACAATTTCATACATTCCATAATTCCACAATGAGGAATTCCATACAATGACGTCCAATATCCACTGGTTTTGGTGGATGGAGCAGCACCGTCTACTATGAAATCCCATCATCTTTTTGCAATGCACTGACATATACAAACCAGACGAATGGACCCCTATGAACACATTTATTGTGCACATCCGGAGCCCTCCTCATTTTTATTCTAAACATATGGCAAACATATTATGTGAATGTGCTCTAATACATGCTGGATGTGAGTTCTGAGGGTCTAGGGTGTTCCTGCCTCCTTTAGCTCCCATACAAAAGCCAAGCTTTGCTCCTATACTGATTTCTCTTTCTACAGTCCATAAAGAGTATGCTGTTTTTTCTGTGCTTTGTATCTATACTTTATGTGATCTCTCCCTTCTCCCCCTGCAAACTGTCATGACGGACTTCTCTGTTTCCAGAACTTGTGGCTCTGATCAAAAACTACTGAAGAGGTTTAAAAATGACGTTGAACGTTTTGGGATTCGGAGCGCTGCACTGTTTAATTTTTATGGGGCAAACAGGTGCCACGCCGCATCTACATATATAATGTTTTGTACTGCAAGACCAGCAGACATTCGTCATGACCAGTTTACATGAGCAGATAATTGGTCAGAACACAAACAATCGAACGTGCTACCATAACCACTTACTACGAATAGGCAAATCAACTGCTTGATTAGTGATAAAACCCTTGTTGATTGTGTGAATAATCATTTATGTGAACCTAAGAATAATTGTGGACTATTATGACCTTCTGATATGTAAACATCAATCGTTTGGTAGCTGACATATAACATTATTAAGCCGAGCTCACACGACCATGATTTGCAACATGCCGTCCACGAGAGTCATGGGTGCGGCCCACAGCAATTACGCAGACAGCCATCACCATGTACTATTTTTTTCTGTATGTGCACATTATACGCGCCAAGATGCATGATTTTTGTTGCGCGTATTTGTCGCACAATTCGTGTGAGCGGCAACATGGCCGCCTATGAGAGATTGGTACAGTGTGTTCTGCATACAAGACCTGCACGCAGAATATGCTGTACCAACGGTCGTATGAACTCGGCCTTAAAAAGACAGCAAAATGATGAGCTTAGAACAGTTATTTAGCGGATAGCATTGTGTCTAAACGCTTGTTTGTAGTACTAGATTGTCTTCACCAATTGTATCAGCAATTGCTCAGGAATATCCACTTATGTAAATGGGCCTTTTATGTGCAAGCTACTGTTGGTTGTCTGTGAGCAACCCAACCAGGCGGTTCAACGGGAGAAGAGCTACTTTCAGGGTTTTTGCAGCGAGGTCTGCAGTGAACTAAATGTTTGACTCTCTGAGGGCTTCCTCATGTTTTTGCTCATTTTTGCACATGGGAGAATCCCGCCTACAAAACGCGGGGATTATAACCTATTGGTTTCAGTGGGTTCATTCTCACTTATCAAAAAAAATAGGACCTGCTCTATCTTGTGCACACCAAAGAACCCCATAGAGGTCTAAGGGAGGTGAGCAAATATGCACATCTGTGTGCACGGGTATGCGCTAAAAGCTGCATATACCTGCGAACACCGGAACCTCGTTAGGCGAATTAGCCATTTTAATCAGGGCGGGGTGATTCCCAGCCTGTGTGAACAAGTGCTGCCTGTGCAAATATATGCAAAATACGTTCATTCTCTATGCAAAAAAACTAGACAGGAGCAAATGTATTGCGGAATACTCTGGTCTGAAGAAGCCCTTAATATGATAATAAAAGCCACAACACAGGTATATTTAACCCCTTTCTACAGCTCCTAACTAGTGCTCTCCGCAGTCTGGGAGGGGCAAAACCATATTACTTCTTTTTGGATCTCCTGGCTTTGGCGCCAAACTGCATCACAAACTTTCACAAACTCTCCGTATAATTGCAGCCTTTGTGGACTTTTAGTTTCTCTAAAAATAGACATTTGCACTTTCAAATGTGTATTTTTGCAGACTGCCGGGTTAGAGAAAATCTCCCACTTGTGACAGTTTATATTTACAGAATCTGCTTAATGGCATACACTGCTATTTAAAGAAGCAAACACAGTTGCATGGCATTTTGCTAACCTCAGTATCCAGGTAATAGGAGAGAAATAACATTGTCGGAGCCTGTGTATAGCGTACAAACCCCTGGACCTCCATACTACATACAGATGAGAACGTATTTATAGAACTCAGCTTGGTCCCATACTGCCAGTTCATTAATAATTAAATTCTGTATGCATAATCATTAGCAAACATACGAATGACCCAACTTCATCGGAACACGGTGAAGTCCTGTAGCACATTACTGCTTATGTTTTCGGCTTACCTCCTTGTCAAAGGTGTTCTTTCTGCGAATTGAAAAATTGTCAGTTCCTTTGTAGCCTTCATTAAAATTACAGTTTATGTCTCACAAGAGACTTGTCTGCTGCTTTTTCTGTTTCTCAAGCGCAGTCTTGTCAGGATCTCATTTTTTAGGTCGTTGAGACGAATGGCAAAAGAGAACAGTTCACTGGGGAACTAAAAGCAGGACAAATGGTAATATAAAGTCCTTTATAGGACCTCAACGCCACGTTGCTTTTTCTTTTGGTCAATGAGTTTTTCTACAGTAGTTCTAGTGACGGACAGCCTGGGGGAAGGTTCCATATTAGAAATATCCACTGGGTGAACTACACGGAGACACCATAACAGTTCATTTATATAAAGTGACCAAAATTCTCAGGAAACTCCTGACATGACTCATATGCCGAACCTCCAATTATTCCCTTTAGAACTATATTCTGCTTCCCATATTCCACTACTTGAAACATGAATGTGATATTATGAGCCATGATGAAGCTATTTTATTGTCGTCATTTAGGCAAACACTTTTTATATTTTTTGCATTAAAAAAGGCTAACTTTAGACTAGGAAACATTTAGTTTGAGCATTCTCTATCCCGACTGTCTATCGCTGGCTGTTCCACAGAATGATTCTTGACGTCCTCCTCTGACCTCTTTTGTTGATGGGTTGTTTATGTACCCAGGATCCCCTTTCCATTGGATGTTTTTCATGGATCACATCATTCTCAGTATATTCTTAAACCTGTTGCATTACATGATTACATGTGATATGTATGATCACATACTCCACGTGGTTCCTTTCACAGGACTATATCACGTGAACTGTAGTGTATTGTTGACTTGGTGTCTTGTACAGGAGATTATCTAAATAAGAGAAACTCCTAGATGTCTCATGAGGTTTATTTTGAATTAGGAACATGTAGGACACCTCTGGAGGTTAATTTAATACATCCTGAATTCAGATTGGAATGGACTCATACAAGCTCTGAATGGTGTCTAATGGAATATTAAAACACTTGTCACGTAATTCCAGTTCAATCCCTGGTAGAGATGTGGGTAAGGGATAACGTGTTCTCGTACTTGTTTCCAAAACAGACCAGATCCTCTTCAGGCTGTGCTGGCTAGGGAAGATGCTGAACCTCTACTTCATCCTACTGAAACCATGCCTGGACACAGGGAGCTGTATGGATGGGGCATTATCATTCATGAAAATTGCATCACCGTCAGGAAATAATATCTGCACCATTGGGTAGACCTGATTGGCAAAATGTTAGTCTATTAGATGGTTACCCAAGACATGACGGATATCCCCCTATGCTTGACTGTGAGAAGCAGGGATGATAGGCTTCCATTGGCATTCGTCAGGCATAAACATGTCCTGTGGTGGGAAATAACATAAAGGAGGATTCATTGGACCAGACTACATGCATCCAGTCATCAGCAGACCAGGATTTATGCTCGGGGTATCATTGTAGTCATTTCCATACATTCGTTTCTTGTAACCAGTGGTTTTCGAATTGCTAAACTGCCATGAAAATTCAGTTTGTTAAGCTCTAATGGTAATGGTCACGGTAGTGTTCAAGACAGGATGCTGGAATTGATGACTGAGCTTGGCAGTCACTCCGGCTGCAGTTGTCTTCTTATTAGAGGTCACAATCCAATTCAACACCCTTTTGTCTCTTTCACTAAGTTTACACTTTCAGCCACTATTGCATTAGCAGACAATGTTTTGCCTTCAAGGATATATGCTGTCATGATTTTTAATAGTGTACCTCTGGATGCACCAAGTAAATTGGCGGTTTTGCTGACAGATGCTCCAACTAAATGGGCTCCAACAATTTGCTTTCTCGGAAAGTCTGTAAGGTCAGATATCTTACGCGGTCCAGAACACAAAACGCCAAACAAAGATTAACTACTGCTGGTTTACTGTTGATTTGCACAGACACTACACATTATCAACAAGGAGGGGGGGGGGGGGGGTCCAGGGTCCACATGCATATTATTACTGCATGCATTATCAAACCTAGGTGTTTCATTATTGATATACCCTTGTATATCCACACCTGTAAAAGCCAGTGTAATTAAGCCATGTGTTTCCTATTCTCTGACTTTCAAAAAAACTAGCGGGCAACAAATTTCCCCTTTTCTCACCATAAAAAGGTTCCCTTTATATAAAAATTGCACAAGGGTATCATCATGATCATCGTTACTGAGTTTATGATGCTCATACAACTTGACGGGTTCACTTTAATAGTGTGTCCAGAATGGCATCTGGATAATGTAGCTTGGTGTTACTTCTTTTTACTATGTATTGAAGTTGCCACACTACGATTATTTCTGCCCCTTCCAATTTTAGATCCAGCAACAACTTTACTTTCAAATCCATGTTGCTTGTAAATTTTAAATTGCACCCATTGTCAGTTATATGTTATACAAAGGCTGGAATGGATATCTCCATCCCATAAGACCAGCGTTGTTGTTTTTTTTTTTTACTTTTTTTACATTGAAAACTTTTTGACTAATTTTAATTACATCCCAATTGACTTAACAAAGTACTTGCAAACTATTATCCATGCAGATTTATGCAAGTTCATCATTAAACAACCAATAGACCTGATTACAATACAGTTTCTGCTCATCCAGATATTATTTCCATTGCTTAAAAACAGAATGCGTGTCCAACTGTGAACACATGGGCTGTGCTATGTTCCCAAACATTACAAAGAACTAAAACTGGTTGCCTAGCAATCCATGAGGTTTGCACCCACATACACAAAGAGATTACGTCTCTGACTCCATACAAACCTCCTCTCTAAAGTAACTGGAATGAAAGATTTACAGTTGTCTAATTAATATGCTGCAATGGAGAAATTGGAGCACAAATGGTTAATATACATTCACAAAGAACTCCTACATGTAATAAATCATATACAGAAGTGGGGATATTTGTCAGGAATAATTGATATGGCTTCCAGTTGTCACAACTTGGATTGCATGATTATAGTCCGAATTATTGTTAATGACTTAAAGGGGTTGTCCCGCGCCGAAACGGGTTTTGTTTTTTTTCAATAGCCCCCCCGTTCGGCGCGAGACAAACCCGATGCAGGGGTTAAAAAAAACAAAAACGGATAGTACTTACACGAATCCCCGCGCTCCGGTGACTTCTTACTTACCTTGCGAAGATGGCCGCCGGGATCTTCACCCTCGGTGGACCGCAGGTCTTCTGTGCGGTCCATTGCCGATTCCAGCCTCCTGATTGGCTGGAATCGGCACATGTGACGGGGCGGAGCTACGAGGAGCAGCTCTCTGGCACGAGCGGCCCCATTCAGAAGGGAGAAGACCGGACTGCGCAAGCGCGTCTAATCGGGCAATTAGACGCTGAAAATTAGACGGCACCATGGAGACGAGGACGCCAGCAACGGAACAGGTAAGTGAATAACTTCTGTATGGCTCATAATTAATGCACAATGTACATTACAAAGTGCATTAATATGGCCATACAGAAGTGTATACCCCAACTTTGTTTCGCGGGACAACCCCTTTAAGACTAGAACAATCAAAATGAATACCAAACCTCACGCTGAACGACCTCAAACATGTAGCGTAATACTCAGTTATTAAGATGGTCTTCTTGATAGGAAACACTCAGGACTCACATGTAATGACACCCAGATACTGAAATTTGATATAAATGGAAACAGAAACTCAAAAAGTTTTGTAGCACAAAATCACAAATGTTTTCCACTTGAGAGGTGTTCAATGTGGCCCCCTTTGTCACCGGACACACATCGAGCCTGACGTCGAGTTCTTGCCATATATGTTGTAGCGGATCATGATTGACTGATGCAATGGCTTCTGGGATACTACAGATCAAACAAGGTGATGTTAAGAGGGGCATGTAGGCTCTCTCTTTAACACTCCCCTAGAGAAAAAAATCACAATGCTTAAGGACTGGGAAACGTGGAGGCCAAGGAAGAAGTTCACTATCATCACGACCTGCCAATCCATCTGTTATTGAGCTCAATTCTGACTGTGTTGCAAAAATGGTTGGGGGAAACCATCGTGTTTGAAGATGAATCCTGGGATTTCCTGTTCTGGTTGTGGCAGAAGCCATATCTGTAGCGTCCAGGGTACGAATTCCCAGTGATTGTTTTCTTATGGAAAAAGAAGGGGTTGTGGAGTTTTCTTACAGGTTATAGCGCAAAACACACTCGCCTTGGTGGAGTCGCGCATAGACTGCATGTTGACACACTCGCCTGGGTGGAGTCATGCATAAACTGCATGTTGACGCACTTGCCTTGGTGGAGTCGCGCATAGACTGCATGTTGACACACTCGCATTGGTGGAGTAGCGCATAGACTGCATGTTGACAGTGGGTTTTGCCTCCCCCCACATTCTGACATTACGTTTGTTGCACAAAAGCTGAAAGGCGGCTTCATCACTAAACACTGAAGGTTCCATGAAACCATCGCTTTCCATTACAGTTCACATACTCTCACAGAAAGAATGTTGCCGCACTTTGTCGTCTGGTTTCAGGGCCGGTAACAATTGCAGTCGATGGGGATAACATCACAGATGTTTGGGGATGTCCAATTATCTGTTTTCTCTGCTGGTGGATTACTTGAACTTCCATGGACACGCTCCACTGCTTACGCTTATAGATGGAAAATCGGAGTACCACTTATTCGTTGTATGCCCGCTGGGTGCATCTCGAGCAAATCTTGTTCGAAAATGATGTTGCACACTAATAACAGACTGGTAGATGTGAAAATCAAAGACACAGAACGCTCTCCTGTCTTTATTGGCAGCCATTTTGTCTCATATGACCCCAGTGACAACTACAGCTAAATAAAACTTTTTGAGCCTCATTTAGCAAAACTGTCTAACAGTAAGACATCCTTGTTGCCAATAGCAACCGATCGCAATACAGCTTTCATTATACCTCAGCAGCTTGAAAAATGAAAGCTGTGCTGTGATTGGTTGCTGTAGGCAACAAGGACGTCTTACTGTTAGACAGACTCTCTAAATGAAAATGTTTGAGATCCTGTTTCCATTAATATCAATTTTATGTATCTGAGTGTCATTAACTGTGAGTTATGAGGGGGTTTTTCTCACAAACCTACAGTACATATATCATGCAGATTACAGAAGAAGATGGAATATCTTATCCCGCAGCAGCGTATTGGAAATAAATAACATAGTAACATATTATATTAGGCTGAATAAAGACATACACTCCTTGTAAAAACAATCTGCACCCCAGAAGAAGTTGTCATTCTGCTGCAAAACTTGGCATGCAGTTCCATCTCCAGTAGATATATAATTGATGATCGGTCCCCTGAGGACCTAAAAGTTGCTCTTCCCTTGGCCTATAAAAGGCTCTTGAAGGCTCCTTGTGTGTAGTGACCTAAGGCTCTTGAAGGCTCCTTGTGTGTAGTGACCTCTTCTTCTTCTTGTGTAGAAATTGTTGACCACTAGACGCCTCCACAGCGGAGAGAAGAGATTTCACCCTGTTACCAGAGTCTGAGAGGGGAGCATTATTGGCATGTGAGAAGCTGGATGGTCATATCAATGAATTGCCCACCACCCGGGCCATTCTGACCAGACTGCTAGGTGGTGTTCGGACCAGTGGATGTGTGAGGGCACACAAGGTGACCGGGTTCAGGATGCCCTTGAAAGACCACCAGTAAAGAAGATCTCCTGATCGTCCGACAAGCATGAGCAGCTCCAACTGTTTCTTTGTCTGCCATCCAGAGACAGGTCGTGCACACACAAGGGGGTCACTGGAATCCCTTCACAACATTGTCACACTCCCGTGGGTGCCCGGTCACCAGATTTATTGTCAATAGAATATGTATGGAACCATCTGCTAACTTAGATAACTTATAATTTTGCATGGTCTAGAGAGTCAGTTAGAGCAAAGGACTGATATGCTGCAGGATACTGTACAGTATCAATGTTACAATCACACAGAGAAAGTTTCATTCAATTACGACAACTTCTTCTACGCGTAGCTGCTTGTTTTGTTTTTTTTGACAAATGAGCGTATGTCTATGTAGCTCAGCCTATTATCCACTAATATTGCCTCTCAGCCATTTTTTTAAGTAAATAACCCCAATTTCGGTAACTTCTCTGGGTATTGTAGTTCGCCCATTCCATTTATTACTTTAGTTGCCGTTTTTGTACCCGCTTAATCTCTGATATGTCTTTCTTGAGTAACAGTGTCCAAAACGGTTCACAGTATTCCATGTGTGGTCTTACCAGTTATTTCTAAAGAGGAAGAACAATGTTCTCATCATGTGCCTCTAGACCTCTTCTATTGCACCCTATGATCCTATTTGCCTTAGCAGCTGCTGCCTGACACTGGTTTCTCCAGTTAAGCTTACAGTTAACTTAACCCCCCAAGTCCTTTTCCATGTCACTGTTTCCCAGTAGTTTTCCATTTAGTGTGTAATGGTGACATGCAGTTCCTCGATCCATGTGCAGAACCTTATATTTATCAGTGTTAACCCTCATTTGCCACTTTTCTGTGCAATCTCCCAACCAATCCATATCCATTTGCAACCACCTTGTGTCCTCTCTTGTGTTAATTATTTTGCATAGTTCTGTATCATCTGCAAATATTTATAAGAATCTTTATTTATATAGCGCCAACAATATTGATATTTTACTGCACAATCCTTCTACCCGGTTATTAATATATATATATATATATATATATATATATATATATATATATATATATATATATATATATATATATATAAGGAATAGGGCCTAATACTGACCCTTCTGGTACCCCACTAGTAGCGGTGACTCCTGCAATACTACCCCATGTGGTACCTCTCTAGTAAAACTGACTCTTGCAGTATGGACCCCTGTGTTACTCCACTAGTAATGGTGACCCAATCAGAGTATGACCAATTACTTATCCACAAACCCATGCTGATGTGGAGTTATACAGTTGTTCTCCTTGAGGTACTCCAGGATAACATCTCTTAGAAAACCTTCAAAGATTTCACCCACAACACTTTTTGACCCCAGTTTGAATATCAGCGCTACATTGGCTATGCACTAATCCAGCAGAACAGATCCGTCACTATAGAAGCCATAAATATAAGAAATAATAGTCTGTCTATCACATTACGTAATTCCCATAGATCCCGGGGGGTGTATGCTATCGGGAGTCAGCGATTTTTGTATTTTAATCTTTTTAATGCAGCTCTGCACTTCTTCCTGAGTTAAACTGGTGATATTTAATGGAGAGTTTACTTTACCACTTTGCATCTCCTCTGACATTTCATGTTCCTCTGTAGATACACTGGAGAAAAAACTTGTTTTCTCCTCATCACTCTCTACAATTTTTCCTACATTATTTATTAACCCCTTGAGTGGCACGCCCGGAAAAGTTCCGTGACGAGCTCCACTGCTCATAGTGACATAGCCCGGAAGATTTCCGGGCTATGTATCACTATGGGAGCTACAGAGCACAATGCCACAAGCTGTATCATTGTGCTCTGCCTGCACAGACCCACAGAGAACAAAGCAAGGGCTTTGAAAAACCAGCAGAAGATATTGCCGGCATATCGGCAATGTCCTGTTTTGTTTACAGGTTGCCATAGAGACCATCGGCTTGTCAGAAGCAAGCCGATGGTCTCTGTGGCAGGGAGAGCTGGTTGTTAGCTGTCAGAGGACAGCTAGGTACTAGCTCTTACAGCAGAGATCAGAGAAAACCTCCGATCTCTGCTGTGTTAACCCTTTACATGCTGCAGTCTATGTGACTGCAGCATGTAAAGGGCTGTCACTGCAGCATGTAAAGGGCTGTCACCATCGGACCCCTGGAATGTGATCAGGGGTCCTGATGGGTCCCTGTGGAAGTCCCCTAAAGGGACAAAAAAAAATAAAAAATTTTTAAAAAATTTTAAAAAAAAAGGAAAAAAAATTATTAAAAAAATAAAAAAAACACTTGTCTCCCTTTACTTTGTAAAAAATCAAAAATACAAATCACACATGTGGTATCCATGCGTCGTAATGACCCAGAGAAGGAAGTTAATACATTATTTAACCCCTTAATGACATGGCCCCTTTTTTCTTTTTTCCCCATTTCTTTTTTTCCTCCCCCCTGTTTAAAAAATCACAACTTGTCCCGCAAAAAACAAGCCCTTATATGGCCATGTCAATGGAAAAATGAAAAAGTTATGGCTCTTGAAACGCAACTGCAAAACTAGTTGAAATTCAATGATTAGACCATTTTAAAAAACCTGCCCTGGTGGGCACGACAGGGTGGTAGGAAACCTGCCACTCAAGGGGTTAAAGGGCCAACACTTTCAGTATTAATATTTCTTCTTTTTATATAATTGAAGAACCGTTTAGGGTTATTTTTACTCTGTCTACAGCCATGCTCCTTTTTACATAATTTATTTTTATCCTTATAAGTTTTTAGTGCTTCTTCACTGCCTTCTTGTTTTATTAGTTTAAACATTTTGCTATGTATTGCCTCCTTTACATCCTTATTGGTTTTCTCCTATTCCTAACCCTTTTATTCCTGGAAGGTATGAACCTCTCACAGTAAGTAATTAGGATGTTTTTAAACATTTCCCATTTATTGCCTGTACTCTTGTTTTTGAGGACATTGTCCCAGTCAATAAGGTTAAGGGCATCTCTAAGCCAATCAAACTTTGCCTTCCTAAAGTTTAATATTTTTGTAGCTCCCTTATAACACTTCCTATTGGAGTTTATATTGCAAACACAGCTGAAACACTCACATTAAAATATGGCTTGTAGGCAATGCAGTAAAATGTGTTTTTCACACTATGAAAACCCAGGACAATAACTAATGTACAAAGAAAGTGTAACAGCATGCTACAAGCGCAAATAAATATCCCAACATTGAATATACGAAAATTAAACTGAATTACTGCTAGATTTGCTATGTATTTAAATTGAAGGTTCTTAGCACACATTTTGATTAAATTGTGAAAGTGTCTATGTGCTATAGCCTAAAGGCTCTGTGTTTAGGCTCTGTGCTCATGGATGGTTGGATGGACGTCGGTGAAGGTGGTGGTAATGGTGGCAGTTCAACTTCTGCTCTCTATTTCCCACTCCTGGCTCTGAAGCCCGCAGTCCGGTTGTCAATTGTGGAAGAGAGGCCTGAAGTAGATGTGCTACACCCTTACACAAAATTGCCTTTCTCTACTATGAGGCTATTGCATGAATAGGAGGGGAGATGGAGAAAGAGGCAACTACAGCAGCAGAAGAGGGAGAAGGATGAGGCTGAGTCTTTGACCTCTGGCCCAGGTGGGTTCTCCAAGGCAGCAGGTGGTGGGAGTTCATGTGACTGTTCTTTGTTGAGGTCATTTACAATCTTACCACATTTTAAACACTTACTGCAGATCTTACAGATGACCTCTCTACTGTCATCATCTGCAGTTTTAAAGAATGCCCAGACTGCACAAGTCCTGTGAGCAGACCTAGGTGAGGGCCTGATGTTAGTGTTGATACAACTAGTAGTAGCTGATGGTGACAGTACGGCCTTCATATTTTTCTGCAACACTCTCCTACCTGTCTTAGGAAGCTGCTGCCCCACCACATCCACCTCTTCCTCTCTCCCTTGTGAGATGCCATCATAAGTCTTGCTGTTCATCCATGTTGTGATGCTTTTATTTAGTTTATTAGAATGTAGAATTACAGTAAAAACAGCAATTTTATTTTATTTTTTTTTACTATTTTTACAGTATTCATCCCTTGGTATTAATAACATGTTATCTTCACTCTGGAGGTCGATATGATTACATCGATACCAAAGTTACATCGTTTTTTTCTTTTTAACAACTACTTTGCACAATTAAAACACTTTTTTTAAAAAACCTTTTTTACACCATTTATCCTTCCCTCGAAGGGACTTGAAGATGACACCTTGCATACTACACTGCTTTACTTATGTAATGCAGTGCACTATGTCTATGCCTATGACAGTAGCCTATTAGACCCTGCTTGAAGCAGAGTACCTGAGTTACATAGTAGACATAGAGGCCATTGTTTAGGCTTCACTGGGTTTCCTCATTGGGGTCCTGGGATACTTTCTGCCAGCATCCCTTTTTATCTTTCAGTTGTGCTACCCAAGGAATGGCTGGTCAGGACCAAA
Organism: Eleutherodactylus coqui; assembly: GCF_035609145.1. Taxonomy (NCBI): domain Eukaryota; kingdom Metazoa; phylum Chordata; class Amphibia; order Anura; family Eleutherodactylidae; genus Eleutherodactylus; species Eleutherodactylus coqui. The sequence goes on from NC_089839.1 coordinate 144,627,782, forward strand.
GATGTTATATCCCTTATGCCAGCTGTCCGCTCAACTGTCACTACACCTGCTATCTATCTTCTGAAGTTTCTGTAACATGACAACAATTTATATACCTTTAGCTCCTCCCACCAGTTTAATGTTTATTTGTTGGGGATAGGAGCGAAGACATTGTGCTGGTCTGTTCCCTGCTAAACTCTATAGTCTATGAATCACTAGCTTCCAATCTGGGCATGAACATGCATAACACAATTAAATGAAACTATTACAGTATATGTAGCGACTATAGATGAGCGAGTATACTCGCTAAAGGCAATTGCTCGAGCGAGCATTGCCTTTAGCGAGTATCTCCCCCGCTCGAGACTGCAGGTTCGGGTGCCAGCGGCGGGCACAGAGCTGCAGGGGAGAGCGGGGCGGAACGGAGGGGAGATCTCTCTCTCCATCTCCCCCCCCCCCCCCCCCCGCTCCCTCCTGCTGACAGCCGCTACTCACCGCTCCCCCGCGCCGGCACCCGAACCTGCAGTCTCGAGCGGGGGAGATACTCGCTAAAGGCCATGCTCGCTCGAGCAATTGCCTTTAGCGAGTATACTCGCTCATCTCTAGTAGCGACCATTCTGGAGTATCACATCTTTGCTCCAGTATTCTGTTGCAAGTGTTTTTATAAATTCTCCCCATTAGGTTTGCCACACCCTAGTCTTTGATCTGAATTTTAGGGGCTTTTTAGCTGGTGCATTTATTTCTTATCATACTCGTAAGGTACTTATACAAATCACAGAAGGACTTTAAAGGAATTATTTCAATTTTTACTATTCGTGACCTATCCTCAGGATAGATTGGCAGGAAACCCAGTGCAATGGGACTGGACACCTGCATTTGTGGTCAGGGCGAAAGTGTTATAGATGGCTTTACTCCCATTGAAATCAATGAGTGTAGAGAGAATAGTGAGAGACGGAAGTGTAATAGATGGCTTTACTCTTATGGATTTAAAGGGGTTGTCCCGCGCCGAAACGTTTTTTTTTTTTTTTCAACCCCCCCCCCCCCCCCCCCCGTTCGGTGCGAGACAACCCCGATGCAGGGGTTAAAAAAGAACACCGGAAAGTGCTTACCTGAATCCCCGCGCTCCGGTGACTTCTTACTTACCTGCTGAAGATGGCCGCCGGGATCTTCTCCCTCGGTGGATCGCAGGGCTTCTGTGCGGTCCATTGCCCATTCCAGCCTCCTGATTGGCTGGAATCGGCACGTGACGGGGCGGAGCTACACGGAGCCGGCATCCTGCACGAGCGGCCCCATTGAGAAAAGAAGAAGACCCGGACTGCGCAAGCGCGGCTAATTTGGCCATTAGACGCCGAAAATTAGTCGGCTCCATGGAAACGAGGACGCTAGCTAGGTCAGTGAAAAACTTCTTATAACTTCTGTATGGCTCATAATTAATGCACAATGTACATTACAAATGGCATTAATATGGCCATACAGAAGTGTATAGACCCACTTGCTGCCGCGGGACAATCCCTTTAAATGGGAGTGAAGCCACCTATTACACTTGCAGCCCGACCATAGATGACAATGTCTAGCCCCCCATGCACCAAGAGCAGGCCAGAGGATCATCAGCAGGGATTCCCTGCAGCATATCCTTGCCAATCTGCAGTTGACCTAACCTGAGGACAGGTCATCAATAGTAAAAAGTGAAAAAAACTCCTTTTAACCCCTTAGTGACCACAGTTTTTGGCTTATTCCCATTTTTGTTTTTCCCTCCCTACTTTTAAAAAATCGTAACTCCTTTATTTATCCATTGACGTCACTGTATGAGGGCTTGTTTTTTGCGGGATGAGTTGTATTTTTTAATTATACTATTTAGTGTACCATATAATGTACTGAAAAACTTTAAAAAAATTCTAAGTGGAGAGAAATGGAAAAAAACAACATTCCACCATATTTCAGTGCGTCTTGTTTCTACGGCGCACAAACTGCAACAAAAATTACATGATAACTTTATTATATGGGTCAATACGATTACAGTGATACCAAACTTGTATAGTTTTTTTTTTTTTTTTTTGCTGTACTACATATATTTTTTTAGAGATATTTAATTTTTTAAAATTATTTTCTGTCTCTATCGTTTGCGCACAGTAACTTTTTTATTTTTCTGCCAACATAGTTGTGCCAGGGCTTATTTTGTGTGGTACGTCCTGTAGTTTCCGTTGGCACCATTTTTTTTATACATATGACTTTTTTCGGACAACATTTGCTGTGCGCGGTAAATAATGCATTACTTTGATAGTTCAGACTTTTACAGATGCAGTGATACCAAATATAGATTTTTGTTTTATTATTTAGATTTTTTTATTGTAAATTTTTTTGAGCTATTATAACTTTTTTTTTAAATAATTAATAAAACTTTATTGTTCTTATTTTTACATTTTCTTTTAGTCCCCAGGAGGGACCACAACTAGCAATGCCTTGATCGCTTCTGCAGTATAATGTAATGCCATAGCATTACATCATACTGCATTCTGACAGGCATTTTTTCAAGCCACCCCTTTCAGATGGACCTCGGCTGCCATGACACCCACACAGCTCTTCCAATCTCATCGTAGGGGGGGCCGTAGGGTGTTTTCGGGGGATTTAAATGCTGCTGTCAGGTTTGACAGTAGCATTTAAAGGGTTAACAGCCCCGATCTCCCGCTAGGCTTGTTGGGACTGTTGCCCACGGGTGTCAGCTGTAAGAAACAGCTGACGCTTATTATGTATGGAGGCAGATTGCAGCGCAATCTCCCTCCATATATGTCCTGCAGTGGCAGGACGTAAAAATGCGATAGGGTGGTCACTAAGGGGTTAAAATGAACAATAGTCATTTTGTATAACAAAAATATGTTTATGCCTTGAAATTATCTTGGAAAACAGTTGAAGTACGGTATACGTTATGCTGTCATATCGTAGCCCCATTATCATTTCACTTATTGCAGGCTAGGTATACTAGCTGTCATGCACTAACCTCACATAGAAGCGTGCTGTATAAGACCTGTATAAATCACCATTAATATATTACCGACTGCTGTTCCCGCCTTCTGCGTTGTCAAGGCATTTTAGTTATTCCTCTGCTGGAAATTTCACTGCAAAGAGTTTTCACTTACTCATAACTCTGTCAGAGATGAGGCCTCTCCCATTATCTGTCTCATTCACCGCTACGGGCTTTATTCACAATCATGTCTGGGCCTCATTACTTTGCAGTGGAGCCTCATTCATCATTCATAGCACTTGCATGCTCTTTCTGTATACACCAGGAATCACTAGAAAAGGCTTCTGTATTACTCCAGGGTTCACTAAACCGCTTCTATGAGAGTCCGATGTGCTACTGTCACTTGTGCATGAGACGTAATGTTGTGTCACACATCCATCCTCTCCATTTCTACGCCATTTAACAACGTGATAAACCGAAGCACTGTTCCCGTACGTCTCCAGTGACAACTTTAAAAATGTCTTTTTCTAGATTGCTTTATTGTTCGTCAAGACAGAAAAATAATATAAAAAAGCTAGTGCTAAAATCTCATAAATCCTTCTTGGCTTGTACATACTGTAGGTTTAGCATCAAGCCAATGTCTTAGACCTGTTCCCTTCAAAGGCAGGATAGGCTTGAGTATGCGCTTTGAGCAAACTTGTATTTATGTGGTAGTCAATGTGATGAATAGCAAAAGTGAAAATCTCATAATTAAAAAAAAAAAAATCATTCTACACTGCTAGCCACTAGGGGACACTCTTCCTTCTAACCTGCTATCTACAGACTACTGTCTGTCTCTGGTAACAAACAACACAGGAAGTAGGGGTGAGTCTTTGCTTGCTGCTGTCTCATGCTGGCCATAGAGGTCTGTGGGGGGGCAGAGGAGGAGGAGTAGGAGGGTTACTCCTGGAGGTAGACAGAAGCAGAAAGGCTCACAAAGAGATGCTGCAGCAGCTTGTAGCCAGTAATTTACTGTCACACAGCTAATGAAATCACATCTACATTCCTCTGTGCTACTGTTACTTATGAGGATGTGCTACAGAGATCTAGAGAAGAATAGATTCTGCTCTCTTACGTGTGCAGTGTATTGAGATATCATAGCAGAGAAAACTGAGAGTAAGTGATGCAGTCTTCAGAGGGGAAAACTACTATAAAATACCATATGCAATTTATATAATAGCCAGAAATACTGCCAATCCTCATGTACATACACATGGGAGTTTATTCTGAAAAGTCACCTAAAAGGGTGGGTACAATATGTCTCCTGTCACTTACAGCAGGTTCACAGCAAGTTTTGGGTAAATATTCAGCATATACACCCAAAATCTCCAAACATCTATCCCTGTGGCTCATCATGTCACCAGCTTGCACTAATGAAAAAGGTTTAGTACTCTGTTAGCCAGTAGAGCAAAATGTGATTGTTCTCAGCAAGAGAAACCAAGTAATCTTGTAGATATGATACCTTTTAATGGCTAACAAAAATACATGATGTTATAGCCAGCTTGCGAACCTTTCAGGGTCCTCCCTCAAGCATAATGGAGGGACCCTTGAGAGGTTCTAAAGCTGGCTATAACATCATGTATTTTTGTTAGCCATTAAAAGGTATCATATCTACAAGATTACTTGGTTTCTCTTGCTGGGAACAATCACAACTTGTATTAGAAACTGAGGCTGTTAGTTTTTGACATGCGGTCATTTGTGGCTGTAATACGGGAAAAATAATAGGCCATATTGCACTAGTAAAGCTGGCCTATCACCCTTCTTTGAAGTAAGCAGAGCACGGCATTTTAGGAAATCTAATGAAGACAGACATAAATGTGACTATATGATGGGACGGGGCATAGAGCATGCCTTGGTATAAGGAGTGCAGGACTAGATCCTTTCACTACATATCCATCTTCAGTTCAGTTTGCATTTTGACATATACTAAGCACGAAATGTTTCACAGTTTTTCATGTGCCTTTTTTCCCTAGCAGTATTACTGCATATTTCAAGCTGCTTCAGCTATTGACCGCTCCGTGCCTGTCAAAAATTTCTCCCTTCTGTTCTTTTTTTCTTGAAATTTTGAAGCTGAAAAGAACTCAACACCCTGCTGCCTTTAGACTAACGTTGCTACAGCAACAAAACTTGTCTCTCTAAATTAGGACATTTTCTCCTTGCTTCATTTTTCTATATTCTCCAGAACTCCCTCATCTCCCTTTTCCTCTTCACTCACCAAAGACTTGAGAGAAGCATCTGATCCTTGCAATGTTGTCCAGTGTTCATCTCCCATTGTGCAGTTGACATACTGTTACATGAAAATTTTTTAGACAGGAAAAAGGGAAGTGCATCCTCAAATTTCTAATATCATTCATGTATGCCCTCCGCCTTCCATGACGCTCTCCATTGCTATCTGTGCCTATGTTTGCTGAAATAAGCAAAGATCCATCAATAAATAATGGATAGTTAAAGAGGTTGAGTATAGCTAAAGCTATTAATGACTTATTCTTAGGACAGGTAATGAATAGTAGATCTTAAGGGTTCCACCGTTTAGGGCAACTGCTGATCAGTGGATGAGATGCTGCTGCAGATGGCAGGAACACTCACAGCGTTCTATTTGACAGTAGCTCAGTTTGGCTCTCCATTTATGTAAGCTTAGCCATTGCACTATGGACAGCGTTCTGAATATTCTGCTCATCTGCAGAAGCTTCCCATCAGCTAACTGGTGGGTTCCTGTGTGGCAGACCCCCACCAATCTGCCACTGATGACCTATCCTAAGGATAGCTTCTCAATAACTTTAGCCATGGAGGGTCCCTTTAAATGCTTTCATGCACATAATCGTTTGTCCTTCCATGAATAATCTGCATAGTCACCCTGAAGCCCACCCTGTTAGAACAATAGTGTCTTTATACTGTATGGCCTTCATTACTAAAGCAGAACACCTTTTTTTATTAAATTGTTCAATTCATATTGTTCATATTGTCCTACAAATTCCAGAAAATATACATATTTGCCTTCTTCATTCTGTACAAATAGTTTTTTGTTTGTATCTAGAAATGAGCAAGCACGCTCGGTTAAGGCAGTTACTCGAGCGAGGATCGCTCTTCTCGAGTAACTGCTTACTGGTCGGAGCAGATTCGGAGGGGGCGGCGGGGGGCAGTGGGGGGGAGAGAAAGAGAGATCTCTCTTACTCTCTCCCCGCCTTCCCCCCCCCCCAAATTTGCTCGGACCAGTAAGCAGTTACTCGAGAAGAGCGATGCTCGCCTGAGTAACTGCCTTAACCGAGCTCGCTCGCTCATCTGTATTTGTATCCCACTCAAAAATATCCGCCTGCAATCCCATTTTATTGGCAAGTAGAACGCTGTGGGAAGGACTAAGATCAAATCCCATCCAGAGCAAGAGCTTCCAACACATAAAAGACCCTCTATGTGTTGTCAACTGTTAGGATATTTGAGAAGACTCCGATGGAGCAATCTTTGACTTAAAGGGGTTATACCACCAACTTTGTTTTATTACTTAAAACCAAATAGAGAAACATTACATTTTTCTAATCTGTTTTAATTGTATGATTGTAGAAGGTTTCTTATATTGTTGTCTATACTCGTCTATGGGGACGGCCATCTTCCGTGAGCCACATTTAACTGCATTTAGAAGATACCCTTAATGGGTCATCCATACAATGGACAAGAGGGGGTCCATTGACTTGCATGGATGACTGTTCTATATTGCTTTGTGACCCATGGAGGTCATTTTGAAAGGAGGGGGAATAGTCATAGCTGATACCTATGGTGAATGGAGGATCCTGTGTTATCTACAAACAGGTGCCACCTCTCAGTGTAATCCTACTTGTCATGTTAGTGAGGTGCAGCTGCAAAGCTCTCCCTACAGAATAGAAAGTATCAGTCTATTATTAGGTTCTGTGGTCAGTGTGCAGGGAGGGAAGGAGGTGAGCTGTGACACCACCTATTGTGAATGGTCGATCCTGTGTTATCTACATACAGGTGTCACCTCTCAGTGTAATCTTGGCTGTGATGTTAGTGAGACGACTGCTCCAAAACTTTCCCTACATAACAGGAAGTATTAGACTAGTATTGGGTTCTGTTGCCAGTGTGAGAAACATAGGGATTTAGGATTTTTTTATATACAAATTTTCCCAAAAAGTTAAAAAAAAATCACCAAAACTTGTTAATAAATATGTTTAATACAAAAATGTGATTTATTTAATATGGAATTTAATGTTGACACATTCTCTTTGAAGGGGTTATCTGGGAGTTAGATATTGATGACCTATAGACAGGTCATCAGGTCAGTGCGGGTCTAACTCCCAACACATCTCCTGTACAGGTTTTTGAATGGGCTGCTGTGCTTAAATGAGTACTGCACCCTCTTCAACGGCCTGTGACATCATACCCATGGTTCACATGGCTTTCGTGCAACTCAGTCTCATTCAAGTGAAAGGGATTGAGCTGCAATACCAGGCTCAGGCACTACAAATTGTTTGGTGCCATGGATCATATACAATGAAGAGGCTACATTGCTTGCCTAACTGCTGTGACTCTAGCTGGCGGTGGCGTTGGAATCTGGCCCCCCCACCAATCAGATATTAATGACCTATCCCAAGAATAAGTCTTCAATATATAGGTCCTAGATAACATCTTTAAACCAAACTTTATCAACCCTTTCCAATCCACTGTCTGACGTCTAAAGACATTCTGATTGAAGGCTGTACAGCTCTGATCTCGGAAGATATCCAGCAGGGTATTCTTACTGTAGATTACTGGCCGCTCTGTTATCGGGGGGCCTCTCCAGCATGTTACATACCGCAGTACTGGCTCTAGCCAGCAGATGGCACCATTGTATAATGGCAGAAAAAGAAAGCCCCCTAGGAAACACTGAATCTAAAATTGGATTGCAAAGGGTTAATACCCAGACCATCTTATCCTATGGCCCGTTTACACGTAACAATTATCGCTCAAAATTAATTCAAACAAACGAATTTCAGTAATGATGGTGCAGAGTACATGCGAAATGCAGGGGAATATTTGTCAAAGCATGGAATTCATGAAAGCAATAATCAGTAAGAATAGTGGGTCCAATCAACCATGATTGGAAGTCCCACACATTACATTTCTACTGTGTCTGGCTTTGTCGGGGTTGCCATGGTGACAGCCTCCAGTTTAAAGAAAGTGTGATGGTGTAGGAGGAGCAATAAGAGAAAGATTCAGAGAACTTTTGTCAATGAGACAAGATTGTCAATTAGACTGGAGAGTGAGCTAGAGAATATGTGACCTAATTGAGGGTGACTGTGTGCGCCCCAGACAGCCGTTCACGTAACCCCTACTTTATTTTACTTCCAGTTAAAAATAACATGAGAAATAAAAAAACTGTCCAATTGCTTATTGATGACCAGTTAATTCCATGGACACGCTGTTTTGCCCGTGTTGCTCCGTGGTCTCACCAAGCCTTCTTATCTACTGTCATTTCTGTACCTCATGTTGTCTTTGTGTCTTGGCTTTTATCTGCTTCATTGCTTCTGTTTAAATTATGCATTTGCTTAGTATTGAATGTTATAATGCGTTCTGTATAATAAGCTGGTTTTATACAAATTTGTATAATGAAGTGTTCGCACTGTGTATCTCTGTAGAGACTTGAAAAGCCAGCAAAGTGTCTTCTGTAAGTTGAAATGTTAGGAGGGGGCTGCGTTGTGCGGAGAGTTACAAAACCAGGAGCAGATCGGCATCTCTAGAGAACCGGAGTTGGCAGTAGGACAAGAAGCATAGCATTGACGAAATAACTGTTTCCATAGCAGCGATATGAAAAACATCTCCAGCTTCTCCAGCTCCGCTGAGAAATATACAGTTTACTCAAAGACTAGACCATAAGTAATATGTACATTGCTTATTTATTACACCGAACGGCACAGATAAAGAGGGAATCTCTGAATCACATAGGTAATCAGCCGTCGGCATACAGCATGGTGATCATCTATTAGAAGACATGGCATATTTCGGGAAATCTTACTATCGTAGTCATTTCTGTTGCTGCAGATACCCACACTAATATTCCTGGCAGTTTGATATAGAATATCCTTATTACAGATAAGTGGTTGTCTTCTGCAGTTAGAGCACCTTGGTCCTGGTGGGCCAGAGGTTGGCGGAAATGAAATCCCAGTATCCAGACGGGCGCGGTGAGCAACAGTAGAGTATGTAGTTCTGTTATTTAACTAAGGGCAAATGAAAAATGAACTGATTATAAGAAGTAGGTGCAGCCATTCATCATCATCCATGGGGCAGCAGAAGATCATGGAAGCTATTAACGAGACAATTGCAAGAAAAGAGCTTCACTTTAAGCAGGGAGTAAGTCATTGGAATTTACAGATACAGTGTAATAATGTTGCAACTGCTGTTTTATAGTGCAAATAGATTTCCCTCTGCATTATACAACTGCCATAATAGAGGAGGGCACTGCTGTCTGCACTTACATTACCTGTTCAGACTGTATATTAAAGCTTTATAAAGGGAAAGGTCCCTGTAATGCGGCATAATATGACATAGTTTGTGGTGCCAGTCATGGAGTATTAGGGCTTTGTATGGCGTTGAAGAACACTATCATTGCTGGGTAAATCTTGGCAGCTTGGTGATCCTTAATCATGTAACTATCTTAATTATCGGTTTAATCTTGTTCTTGCAGACCTGTAGAGGTCGATGAATAAACTGTTTTAGATGTAATGCAGTATATGTTAAAGCAGTTACATAAGATTACAGAAACAAGGCTGTGTTGACGCCATTCTTGTCCGTCGGCTATGTCTGGTATTGCCGTTCAGACATATTCAATTAAACAGCTTTAACAAATGCTGAGAAAATAATGTGAAAATAGAACCGTGCTGCAAACGGACCAGAAAGGCCCAACAAAAAATATGAAAAGAGAGAAGTGAGAAAAGAACACACCCAAAACATACAGGGGGTGTACTAATATGTCCCTGCATGCCTGAGGGCCAATAAGCATTGCTCAATAATAGCCCTGCCTCCCTGTCACTGACATCCAGTAAAACGAGAGCATTGGCCCATCGTCCAGTATACCATTAGGATATGGAACTGGCAAAGAAATAAGGGAGGGAAATAACGGTAACGCTCAGGTGGAGGACTTGTGACTATGATAAGTGGCTAAACAAGAGCACTTACTTTCACTAAGGGAAGCCTGAGGAAGGAGTCATTCTCGCTCTGAAACATGTTGCAGCTCTTTGGCGATATGGCTTTACATGGAGCCTATTGATGCGCTTTTGCAAGAGATTCCTTCCATCTCTGATGAGCCCTGCCATTGTTCCTGAATAGTCCTTTAGATAGGACTTCACATCTTATGGACTACTTTCCAGTATTGTGATGGGTGCCTTTGGAATGAGGGAGTGGATACAGGTCAGTATCCCTCCCTCAGTGATGTACGGTAAGTTCTCTTGTGTAGCCACTTCACAATTCCTTCACCCAAGCGATACCCTTATTTTCCTCCTTTGTTTAAGAAGTGCCCAAAACTTAGTTGTCTGACTATTGATGTGAATAGTTATAAGTTGCCAAAGCAAATAGGGAATGTTCTGGCATTGCTTTAGAGATGTGTAGGGGCATTGTTACTAAGACTGCCTATTATATAGACATCATAAAGTTATCGATTCAGTCTGAAGATGCGTAAACTATATCACAGTGCCACAGACTGTATGATAGATTTTGCATATCTTTGACAAACATCAGACTCGGTTTCCGTGTTTACATCACACCTTGGGTGATATACTTTAGACTATATTTTGGCTCCTACAAAGGGCTCATACCAGTAATAAATCTGGCTCTTTTTATGACTCAACAAATTTGCACACTCTTTTCTAGACACTTTGGAAAGTAAAAAGCAAGGCACAAATATCTGCACTTTTTGGCTCATAAGATTAATAAGTTGTAAAATTTATTTGTGCACAACTAAAACCAGAATTCCCGCACAACAAAGATACCAATTCTGTTTATTGTTCCTTTTAAAGCTTATTAAGTGCCAATTTATAATGTGTTTCGGGGCCAAACCAACCCTTCATCAGGTACGCACATAATTTAAAAAATACCAAGAGAACGACTACTTCAAAATTTGAGGGGGGATGAAATGTTCTCTTCAATTATATCTTTCCTCGCTCTGTCTTAGATCAACTTATGTATTGTAACTTGTAATGGGTACTCACAGCCCAGCACCATGCAGCTCGATTGGCATTTGCCACAGAACACCAGAATTGATAGGTCCACCAGTGGCATCCTATTCTCTTCATAGATGAAAGCAGCTTCACATTAAGCATGTGTGACAGATGTAAAAGAGTTTGAAGACCCCATGGTGAATGTTGTGCATCATCATTCAGCATGACCAGTTTGGCGATGGGTAATTGGCAGTCTGGAGAGGTATATGTTTGGAATGTCGTACAAACCTCCATTTGACGGCCAACATACCCTGGTGGCTGATAGCTACCAGGATGAAATCCTCTGTGTCATTCTCTGACTCTTTGTTGGTGCAGTAAACCATAGGTTCCTACTGATGCAGAACAATGCTTGGCCTCATGTGGCCGTAATGCGTAGACAGATCCTGGATGACAAAGGCATTGAAGCAATTGACTGGCCCTCACGTTCTTCAGACCTAAATGTAATTGAGAACCTCTGGGACATTCTTGATCAGTGATTCTGATACCCCCAAGTAATGTCACAAATCATCCGGGAGTTCACTGATGCCCTGATCATACGTAATTTATATGAGTAAGGATTCTGAACTTGAATCGTTCTTTTCATGGAGGTCCGATATTTGACTTACTTGTTCCCTACATTTTTTGAGCAGTGAATTATTAATCATACTGGTTCAGGTCATCATAATTTAGTGATCAAAACTCACTGGCATGTTCCCCACTCAGAAAACAGGAAAAATGACAAAAATGTAATGATGCTTATGGGTGTTTCCACACACAGGCCTGATAAGAGAAACAGCCCTTTATGTCATAACCACATGTTAGCTAGAAGTCAATAGTGAAATATTAAATGCACCTCAAACAACGCGTTTCTGTGGAGGTTTTTTTTATGTCAAATGAATGTTTTTTGGGTCAGTGGTACTCTTTTTGTAATCGCAGTGGTCGGTTGGTGTTTTTTTATGTCACTTTTGTATAGGCTTCTCTATAGGACATAAAAACTCCAGAATGAAAAACACAAGTCAATACTGAATAAAATAAGTCACTCAAAAGTGCTTCTAAGAGAATGATGTGCCATTTAAGAAACACACCCTTTTTTACATGCACTTTTTGAGTTAAAAAAAAACATGGAAAGGGCAAATACGGGAAATCTAAAAGTCTGGCAACCCCTGGACCCTACTCCTCAAACTCAACCAGTCATATGTCTCTGCATTCTAAAGGTGGAAAATAGCAGTACCCAATCGTTGAATTGGGAAGGTATGTGTAGCAGCGATCAACACTTGGCACATGTGTGATAACAGTATCATAGAGGAGCATATAGCTCAAAATGACATCAGAAAAGTAATCTCCAGCACTCTGTGCATGTATAATGAAACATCAAGAGTTCTGAGGTCAGATTTATTAAATTGTTCATAGTTTGTGTGCTGCTGACATCTATCTATCTATCTATCTATCTATCTATCTATCTATCTATCTATCTATCTATCTATCTCATATCTAATATATATTTATCTATCTCATATCTATCTATCTCATATCTATTTATCTCTCATATTTATCTATCTATCTCATATCCTTCTAATATCTATTTTTCTATCTCATATATATCTATCTCACGTCTATTTATCTCATATCTATCTAGCTAATATCTATCTCACGTCTATTTATCTATCTATCTATCTATCTATCTATCTCACATCTATCTTTCTATCTCCTATCTATCTATCCATCCATCTATCTATCTATCTATCTATCTATCTATCTATCTATCTATCTGTCTCCTATCTTCTATTTATCTATCTATCTGTCTGTCTATATTGGATTAGGTACCAAGACAAAGTTACTGTACATAAGGGCTTCCACTGCAGGAGAACCAAAAGCTATAACTATTGCATTCATATGCACAATGTACTGATTCATTACCTGTAAAGATTCTCTCTACATTCTGCTTCAGGTATTGCGGATAGTTTATGCCAGGTGGTGGTGCTAGATTGTTACTAATATATTCTGTATAAAGGCTTTTTTTAAAGTAGCCACAGATTGCATAGAGTTATGTAAAGGAGTATTCTGGCTTCATCAAATTATGACGTTTGTCTATGCTTTTTTTTAATCAGTCTTTCATTTTCTGCTTGTAGTTATTAAATAGGGATCTTCATTTCTTGCATCCAGAGGATGACAATGGGGTAAAATGTCTTCTAACTGGGGAGTACCTGGCTGCACTGTACATCTGTGTGATCTTCTCACCACCAGAATAGATTCTCCACCTCTGCGTTGAAACAATTAAGGTTACTATCGAGTGGATACAAGTGGAGATGTTAAAAACCTTAAGGAATTTATACATAAAACACATCTAAAAAATTGTAGAACTCTACATTTTTCTGTACTTTATTGCACTGCCAAGACCGTTCACATGAGCGTGGTCCCAGCCGCGCCATATTGGAGTAAAGCGGATCAGCCTACTTGTAAGCAGGTCAGCTGACTTTGGAGGCCCAGATGTTTTCGATTGAGCCCATGAAATTGCACAGCTCACTGAACGATTCCGAGCAGATGGCGGTCTTCTGTGCACAATTGCGCCAAAAAATATAGCATGACATGTTTTTTTCCCCAAGCTCGGAATGCGTGGGGAAAAAACACTTGACAGAACGCCTAGTAGTGAATGGGTTCTATATGCTGCACATTGCAGCCGCAGAGTTTGCAGCCACGATTGTGGGCTGCAAATGCGCTAGTGTGAGGACCCTCTAAGGGTTATTCAATGTAAATATCCCACATAGCCCTACAGCAAGTATACCACATATAGCAGAGCTGTCTGTTTTTTTGTTTTTTTTTGGGGGGGGGGTGATATTACACACTGAGGGATTTCTAACAGATGACCACCCAGGAGTCTTCTGCAGTGACAGGAAGAAAGCAACATGTTGTCTGTCATTTGCAGGTTTATGTGAGTCTTCCGCACAGGGAAGTGCAGTCTATGGGGGGCTTATATGTCATTACATCACTCCAAATCATTGTAAAAGAGGATAAAAAAAATGCCATATCAACTGGAGCAAAGCCCAGCAATGTTAGTGGTGAGGGAGGCCCTTGGACCTACTTTATAGGCCATGGTTCAGTTGCAAACCCTGTGACTCCTATTACTCTGTCACTAATACCCCATTTAGACACAATGATTATCGCTCAAAAGCTGTCTTTTGAGCGATAACCATTGTGTCTAAAAGCGGGGCCATTGTGCACTGTTCGCGCACGATTCGTTCATTGTTAACTTTCAGCTAGCTGAAGACAACCATGAGCCTTATCAGTGCCACACGCTGAGTTCTCAGCGGGATATTGCTGATACTATTGTTTCAGCTGGTATCCCACTCCGTGAACACAGAGGAGTATGCAGAAGACAGCGCTCCAGCTGTGTTCTGCATACTCCGCTCAGAGTGCACAGCTGAGCGCTCCAAGAACACAGCAGTACTTGTAAACGTGCACGTAAATGCACACAACGATTATCGCTCAAGAGATTGCCTTTGAGCGAATCCTGAGTGATAATCGTTGTGTCTAAATGGGCCTTAACTTATTGCAATTGTTTACAGCAACTAACGGTATCCTATTGTACAATTTTCAACCTGCAGTAATGTGATTATTGCTGTAATTTATTCGTTTTTTATGTGTGTAATTGTGAATTTTCACCAACTGGTAATCTCACTTTGTGCACATTTTGGAGACTGCAGTTGTAGTGGGAATTCTGTGTGTACTTATGGCTCCTTCACTTTGACTGCTCACTGCATTGAATTTATCCATACCTTTGTGTGGGTCCATGTTATGTACAGTCCTGTGAAAAAGGGGTCATTCCCCAAGGACCACACACAGATATACCATACCATGAACCTGGGTACACACATAACAGTTAACATATTATTATATATATTTGGGAAGCAATGTTCTCCAACAACAGTATCACTTGGGGAAGCAACTGCCTCCTTAAAGGAAACCTGTCACGTCCAAAATACAGTCCAAGTGTCAGGCAGCATGCTACAGAGTGAGAGGAGCCAAGCGGATTGATATATAGTTTGTGGGAAAATATTCAGTATAACTTGTATTTTTTTCATATAAATTTCCACTCATTCTTGGGCTCAGGAGTCCAGTGGGCACTCCTACTCTGTGATAGACGCCTTCCCTGCAAGAGGGGTCATATACAGATAGCAGTCAATTATTGATGAGACCACCCACTGGACTCCTAAGCCCAGAATGAGCTTTTGCCACAAGATTAGACTGCATTTTCAATGTACCAAGTTCACTTTAAACATAAAGCAGACTGTATATTCTTACCAGCACAATTGGAAAGCAATCATGCCTTGTAATCGGATGTTACTCTTGCACAGCCTTGCTGAGGAATTTTAGTCCACTATTTTGTGAGACACATTTGGAAGCTTTTTTGGCATGAAGAGCTCTTTTTGGCTAGACATGAAGAGTGAACTGTCCTGTTCTATGTGGTTGTTTGTCTGGCATACTAACTCTAGTGTGTTGCTGTGTGATTTGTGTTCTGTGTTTCGGTCTGTTCTAGTTCTGTGTATTAACCCTTGAGGGTCAGTTACGACCGAGGTTCCAGCGTGCGCTCCCTTTATCGAGGTGATTACTTTGCTTATTAGGTAAGGTCCTGCCATTCTCCCTGCAGCTTGGGGTCAGTTGTCTTGCTAGTGTAGGGACCAGCAAAACAACGAGGTGGCTTGCGGGCTTAAAGGAGATGTCTCGAGGAAGCAGTGAATTTTTTTTTTTGCCCTGTCCCCCCCATTAAGTACACATTACTAAGCCCCCCTGTAAATGACATTTCTAGCTGGTTCGTACTTACCGTTCCAGCGTTTCAGCAACTTATAAAAGTTTCCCCAAGATGGCCGCCAGCTCTTTTCCCGTCGCTCGCTGCAGCCCGACGTGCGCGCTCCCGAGACGCTGCCAGCTGTGTCTCCATGGCAACCAGACGCCCCGCAGCCGCCGACCGGACCCACCGCAGCCGCCGACCAGTCACCCACCGCCAGGCACCAGGTAACCGGCGCAGCCCCCCCGGCGCAGCGACAGCCCCCCCCGGCCCAGCGCTAGTTCCCCCGGCCTAGCGACAGCCCCCCCCCCGGCCCAGCGACAGCCCCCCCCGGCCCAGCGCTAGTTCCCCCGGCCCAGCGACAGCCCCCCCCGGCCCAGCGCTAGTTCCCCCGGCGCAGCGACAGCCCCCCCCCCCCGGCCCAGCGCTAGTTCCCCCGGCGCAGCGACAGCCCCCCCCATCGCAGCGACAGCCCCCCCCCCCCCGGCGCAGCCCGGCGCAGCGGCAGCCCCCCCCCATTGCAGCGACAGCCCCCCCCCCCCCCCCGGCGCAGCCAGGCGCAGCGGCAGCCCCCCAGGCCCATGACTTACCAGGACAGCTGGACGGCGGGACAGCTGGGCGGCTTCTCCGGACAGCTCGGCAGCTCTGCACCTTCCTCTAACAGAGGAAGGTACAGAATGGCCGCTGCAGCGCGCTCCCGAGCAGTGACAGCTCGTCTGCGCATGCGCAGAAGAGCTGTAGCGGGGAGCACATTGAAGCGGCTCGTGCTGAATGGAGAAGACCGGACTGCGCAAGCGCGTCTAAAAAAGCAAGCTGCCGGCGAATTTAGACGGAACCATGGAGACGAGGACGCTAGCAACGGAGCAGGTAAGTGGAATAACTTCTGTATGGCTCATATTTAATGCACGATGTATATTACAAAGTGCATTAATATGGCCATACGGAAGTGTATAACCCCACTTGGTTTCGCGAGGCCACCCCTTTAAGTATTTTGCCAATATATGAACCAATACCATGTACTTTTATAGCTATAACATCTGGTTATGTGTACGAGTATGCATGATGAGTGTATATAATCAGTTGGTTCCTGTCTGTGTCCTGGTCACGTTCGTTTGGGCCCAGTGTTTTATGCCCATACGAACGTAACACTGTGGATTTTAATTCTGTTTTGGATACAGAAATGCTGCTAAATTTGGCACTGCGGAAATTCCACAGCATTTCCCCCCCATGTGATCGTACCCTTATGGCATATCAACAGGATACATAATGCAGATCCTGCCTCTAAGACCAGAACTGCCCTTCCCAATTCCATCCCAGCTCAACTCCCCCTACTTGAGGTGTCTGGGATTATGGTAATAGTTGCATTGCTCTGTGACTCCTATAGAACTGAATGGAAGTTGCAGAAACAGCCTGACAGTCAGTTACATTGTTTCCACATCTCATAAATTACACAAACAGCATAGTTTGCTGAGCGCCGCTGTTCCTGTAATCCATGTTCACTTCTATGGGGTTACATGAATATTATAGAACAGCCAGATTGGCCAGCAGTGAATTTGGAGGACAGCGGGGTATTACCATCTCCCTCATGTTTGGCACAGCTGGGTATACACCTTTAATGGTTTTGTGATTTCTGCTGTGAATTTTGCAAAATAACAATGTTTGGCAAAAACAACCCACTATATGACCGCAATGTGTGAATACACCCCTAGGATTTCAGATCCCATATATCGAGATGCAAGACGTGTGAAAAGATTTACAGCGTACTTCCAGCAGTATCCATCATTTCTACGGCAGAAGTGGAGACCATGCAGCTTTTAATAACAAGTATTTCGAACAGCTGAAGTAGAAAGTTGCACTGCAAACTAGAAGAAAGCTTGTTTTACCCAACATCAGGCACTCGGGGACAGTGGATCTGGCCACATGTTAGATTGGGATTGCTATCTTGCCATTGGTGTGAGGAGCTCACAATTTTCTGATGTTTATTTCTAGCTTAAGGCCTCTTTCACACAGGCGTCATTTTAGCACTCAGCGCTAATTCAGGTGAACGAATAGCCGCCGCGAGCATGTTGCGGCTAGTATTTGAAAATTTGCAGCTAGATAGGACAAGTCCTATTTTTTGATGGAGAGAAATATTGACGTCAAAAAAATTGCGCCTTTTGTTGCCAATTTTTTAGCTGCGTCGAAAAATCGTTAGTCTGAAACAACCAATAGGAAACTATTGGTTCTTTAAGATGCGTTTTTTTTTTTGATGCGCCTATTCTGCATCAAAACATCGTTCGCGTGAAAAAGGTGGGCACAGATTATGTCCTACTGTTAGGGTTCATGCACACAGATGTATATTCTGTCATTGCATCTTACAGAAGACACATGGACGCATTAGAGCGGCTTCAGATGTACATATTTGCCTACGCAAAAATTGCATGCGCAATACGCAGAAAATAGAACACATTGATATCGAAGGGTTCATTCTTCTTTCCCTTTTGCGCCCGTGCAATAGGACCTGCTCTATTCTCCTATTTGCGCATAGGAAAGGTTCCGTAGAAGTCCACAGGAGTTGCACAAATGTGCAATAAGCTGCGCAATTCCATGAGAAAGAACTAATACTTCTGGACCTCATTAGGATTAATAGTCTTTTAAATCAGGGAGTGGGGGTGTAGCGTGTGCATATGAATAGGCCCTGCATGTGCAAAAAAGTACAGTTCTATGCAAATCTACCTCGTTTACTGTGCAAATATGTTGCACTGAAGCGAATGTATTTATGCATATGCTAGTCTGAGGCAAATGAGGCTATACACAAGGGAATTTTTTTCCAGCATGTCCTATTCTGCCCCATATCACAAACCAGAATTGGACATGCAATGTCCGCTGACGAAGGGTCTCACACAGAACATGGATAAATGGCATCTGTATTCTGCTAACACTGCTGGGGAGCATTTGCATTCCCTGTAGCTGGACTCACGCACCAACCACATCCCTCTCATAAGGAATAGATTGATATTGGTGAATTACTCTAAATGCAGGGCCCAGTTTGCTAGAGAAGACTAAAGGCCAGGCAGGAGCGTAGCTGGAAGGGGTGCAGACACAACGACTGTTGCACCCAGGTAGTGGATGTTAGGTGGGGGCAGCATACAGCGTTTACATTGAAGAGCTTTCCGTTATGCCTCCTACTAGACCTGAACCCTTATTTCGATGCCCCAGGACATTCTTATTGGAGAAATGCTGCTGCTTACTAGAGGGGTTGTCATCGTGGCCGGCACTGTACATTAGATGCTACGGTAGAACTCCATCTTCAGCTCCTGAGACCTAAAGTCTTATCTCTACTTTCATATATTACAAGGAAAGAGCACATGGCGGTCTGATGTCTTATACAATAACCAGTAATAAATGATTTCACCCGCCTTTGAAGACATCTATTCTAAAGGTGGCTCTACACGGAAGTATTTGCGTACACAAAAACAGGGAATATAACCCATCGATAAACCTGCTCTATTTTCTTGCGTATTTATGCACTAAATATCCCCATAGAAGTCTATGGGAGGTTCACAAATGGTAATATTGAAAAACATGCGCAACACCACGAGGAAAAGAACACATCTGGACCTCATGAGGCTAAATAGCCTGTTACATCAGGGTGGCGGTGTGTATGAACAGGTCCTGCGGGCACAAACAAGTACAGTTCTATGCACAGACACACACGCAAATCAACGTTATTCACTGTGCAAATACATTTGCGCATACGCTCATCTGAAGCTGCCCTAAAATATATACAAAGTCTGCAAAGACATTCCACATTTTTTCTAGGTTTTAACATTAAAGCTTTTTCTTCTGTTTAATTACGGAGCGATGTGTTATCTCCACTGATACATTAAGGTAATTTCTGCCCTTTTTGTCCTTTATGCCGCACACCGTCCTCCACCGCTATGTCTTCCACTCCTGATTCTGGCAGGATAAGACAATTATGCCGTTCCATCCAATGTTCTGCTGGAAGTTGTTACATTGTGATAACACAACTCATTCAATATTATTCCAATGACTTGTTCTGCAGGTCGTTCTGTTTGAACAGAGGTTAATTATAGACCCTGAAAATGACATTTTTATCTTGAGTGTTGTAATAAACGGTCACAGTGCAAATTCCCTTAATGAGGGAGTTACCTTACTATGCTCACATATTCTTTCCTACATTAGGCCGGCTTCACAGGGCCGTAAGCATTTTTGCAATTTTGCATTTAGTGCAAGTCTTTTTGCACACGTATAGGCATATTTTACTGCACTTCTCGCACTCGCAAGGCATGTTCACTTGGTAGATTAACATACCCCAATCTAAATATCCATTTTACCTAATGAGGTCCAGATTCTTTTTTTCATGGAATTGTGCTTCACGTATCCCATTGCACATTGCGCACACATTTGTGCACCCCCATAAACTTCTGTGGTTAAGTTTGGTGTGCAAATGCGCAGAAAGACAGGGCGGGGTCTATTTTTTTTTTTACACATGCGAGAAATGAGAATGAACCCATTGAAATCAATGGGTTCTACTCTCTGAGTATAGACGTGCAAATATGCCTTTGTGAAGCCGCGCTTAGTGGTCTAAAGACAGGCCATGATAGCAACAGTACAAATGGCAGTACAGTATAAAGCTTTTCTGTCTTGGTCTTGTGAACCCTATATAGTTCTGATCTCATACAGAAACTTTGGGGAGAATTCTCAAACTTTTGTCTCCTGCTTGTATTCAATTAATGTTTTGCCTGATGACAGTTCTTCATATTCTACATTACTCGCCTCAGATCCATTATTGTGCATCTAATCCAGTTAATTGTCCTGGAAATGTCTTTAAACAGCAAGTAAGTTAGTTGTCATATTGAAGAGGCAATAAGAAAACAGGAAGGATGGGGTTAATATGACCTCTCTCCTTCATTTATAAGATACACTGTAACCACAAACATGAAAAGTTAATTTCACAGCCCAGTGCTGCTGACTGCAACGGTTTCCACTACAGAGCCGAGTGTTTACTTGATGCATTGACAGTGCAGCGCAAGGTATTCTGTCATCCATGTGCCGGTAGCACAACCCTCTCGTCAAACCTCTCCTGTATGAATGGAGGAAGTTTTGAAAACTCCAGGAGATAAAATGATTAATATTTTATAACATAGCCAAGTGTTTGCAAACCTAGCCAAATTGGCTGCAAATAAGATTAAGCTAACACCTGATTGGCTGGTATGGATTGCAGGTAGCGTATAATACATTGACTCACCTATTAAAGGATTCATGTTTGCAGTAGTCTGCTGTGCAAGTACCTAATAGATAAAAGATGCATTTTGCAGAAGTTATTGCTTTATGTGAGGAAGCAGTAGACAGAAATAAATACGGTGTCTGATTAAAACCCACAGACGGATTATAGATTGCTATGGACAGATACTGGACCTCCTTGTGCCTAGGATTACATAGGGATGAAGAACCTAGCGACATGTTCCAGTGTGTATTGTGTTACTGTGCTCATGAAAGTACTCATTCTTGGAAGCATTGAGATTACGTGGTACAGAGTCACAGAGGCTCTTACAGTAGAGAACTGTGGGAGTTCCATGTGACCCTACAGTATCTGTACAAGTTGCTTTAACTCTGTAGATGCACCCTGCTGCAGCGCCAAAACAGAGTGAGAATTGGGTCTAAGGTCAAGCCTCAGCCCGGCCTGATACATCTTTATGCCAGCACATGCTCACTGTTATTTTGGCACCGGCTGCCTCCAGAGATACTTTTCTTGCTGTTTATTGGTGAGTTGTTTAGCTGGGAGGTGCTACAGCCCAGCCAACCATTTGTCTGAATATATTAATCCTGGCCCCTCCTCACAGAGGACGCCGGTTATACTCCTGCCTCAATTGCTTTGACTTTGCTGTCTGAGCTCTCCATTGACTATATGTCTGACTCCTGCTTGACTCCCATCTGACTTCTGTCTGTCTCCGCCCTGAAGACCATCTGCCAGAAGTGGTATCTGCTCCTGACGTGTATATTAATCAAGAGAAGCCTGTCTGGTGATTACTTATCTGGGTTGTGGTTAGACTGTATCCCTTTGCATCTGCAGTTTATCTTTATACTCCATCTACCCTTTGCCACATTCCCTGTTATCAACTAAGCAAAGTCAGGGTTCTCTCCAGCTTCCTGACATGGAGCCATCCTTATCAGGGCGATTGCCTATAGGCAAGGCTTTCTTCCATCAGTAGGTGGGGGGCAGATTTCCCCTTTGCCACTTTTGGTTACATTATACATTTTCTGTTACCCGCATTAGTATATTGTGTATATATCCATTCATTGAGGACATACTTATGCCATGTAGGCCATGTTGGATAAGCCCTGCATGGATGTAACAGACCCTATGGCTTGTGGATAAATAAACTAAAACATGTGTGTTCTTAGCTTGTAGTTGTCTTTATAGTATTAATGTTACCTTATAAATGTTGAATATTAAGCCTAAACAAATTTCCAATAATAAAGTACCAGTTTCCCAAGTGACATCCTACATGCGTCCTACTGCTGGAGCTCCAGTCTGGGCAGGAATGCACGCTGGTGACGATGTAAATATCAGTACTTATTGTAAACCTCTAAATCTGATGTGTCCATTCATCATTCTGGATGTACATTTGTAAGTTTTGCACATTTACAGCTCTTGAGAACACTGTTGGTATTTCTTCTGATTTGGCAATTTTACAGAGGAATCACTGAGCAAATTGAGGACAATTTAGCCCATCTGCAGCCGAGGACATGAGCTTAGGAATCCAGTGGCGACCCCCACCTAGCCTGTTGGGCTTTCCACTCATCTCATTACCCCTACTATTTTGAAATGGTTTAGTTCCCTGATCTCATTGTGACAAGCTGGGACACAACACAAGCAGCAGCTGCTTCTCTGACCGTCGCCTGCAAACACGTAGCATATGTCAGCAGCTGGACCGTAATCACAAGGGACAATATTAGCAAGTGGGGCTTTTCTCTTAAAGGCATAAATATACCTGTAATATTGTGTTACAAGAGCCAGAACAACTTGGAAATATGGCTTCAGCAAACACACAGCGATCAGTGGATCTACAATACGGGATCTGATCAGTGATGATATAGTTATTTCTATTTCATATTAGCACTCTGTACACAAAATAGTATTCAAGGGTGGAATAAGTTGTATATTATGTAGAGGCAATAGGTGCTGAATATTTGGTTTTGAAAGGGTAGGAAAAAAGTCACCAAAATGTGTAATGATGTACAATGGGTGGATAAAAATGTGGAAACACCAAACACCAAATCTGTAGTCAGCTACCTTTTCATCACACCCCTATGCAATGACCGTCTGTCTCGGTCACTCAATATAAATTTTCATCCATGCTGGTGTTTGTCGGATGCCGTTTTTCCAGTCTTACTGTATGCGGTCATAATCTTGGATACCGTGCCTCGTGATACAGCAAAAACGTCCGCTACCTTCTTTACAGAGGCACCCACCATATGGGCTCCAACAACTTGACCATTACCTCACAACTGCATAGAACTCTGTCTCAAAGACAAATGATGCTTATCACATCTTGGCACCGTTATACAGATTATTCCATCATGCAACAACTATAGCTCCGTCTACTAACTCCACTGTAGTACACATGTATGGATCCGCATGGGATTTTAATCATTAGCACTGAGCTGCCCTTTTGATATACTTAAAATTTACTAGCAGTATAGTGAAATATGATTTATAATCCAAATCAACCTAAGGCATGCATTTTGTATGGTGTTTCCATATTTTTGTCCACCAGGTAAGAAAAATGCTGTTTGTAACTGTTGATGTTATTAGATGGGTTATTAATAGAGATGAGCGAACGTGTTCGGCTCCGCCCCTTTTCGCCCGAGCACCGAACTTTGCGAGCAATTCCGTGCTCGGGCGAAAAAAGTTCGGGGGTCGCCGTGGCAGCGCGGGAGGGTGCGACGGGGAGTGGGGGGGAGAGGGAGAGAGAGAGGGCTCCCCCCTGTTCCCCGCTGCTGCCGCCCGCGCCGCCGCGCCTCTCCCCGCCCCCCGGCGCCGGCCGAATCTTTACGCGCGGACACTGAAGTCCTCGGTAAAGCCGGTGTCTGGGTGCGTAAGTGTTCGTTTAGAACACGTTCGCTCATCTCTAGTTATTAATCAAGTTGTCGGTTCACTGGAAGGCTTGGGTTGCAGAAGCTTTAGTAAGTATATTAGTAAGGATGATGTTGGAAAATGGCTTAATTCACCCCATCAATACAGTATGCCCGCAGGATGTTTTTTCAACACACATTTGGCCACAACCGTCAGAATCCGGTAGCCCTACTGTGTAGGTTACGCTTAGCTATGGTATATACACTTTGTCTAGCTGTATACCCAGCTGTTTCTCAGTCCCGTCAATAGTAATGTCCAAACATGGTGTGAATTCAGCCTATAATTTGGGGACTATACTGTGGCTTTCTGTAGTTTCACTCTTTGTAAAGTATGTATAAAATGTAAATTCAGCATCCTTGCAGCTGGGATTGTGTCAACCATGGGATGCAATTGTCTACTAGCTTTGAAATGATTTATTTTGCTGATCAAATTTAGTCAATTAGAATGGGGATAAAGAAAGATGTTAGTTACAAGTTGATGTTAAAGTGAATGTGCGTGAAGAAAATGAGCCTTGGTTGGACATATAAATTACCACTTGTCATACTAATGAATTGCCGCTTACCAGTCATTGACATACACACAGCAGTATCAGGACTTCATTTTAAGATTCCTTAATGCTTAATGCCCTCAAGTAATCAGATAGATCTCAATGAGAAGTAATTCACACCTCCTGTCCTTGAAGATAACAGCTTTTTCCTGCGCTCTGGCGAGGAAACATCTTGTAGAAGGCGATGATCCATTGTTCTGTGTAAAGCCTTGCTGGGACGAAGACTTCAACAAGTTTAGAACAATGGACAAATTGACTTTTAACATCTTGTTTCTTTTCAAGTTGTATAATGAAGGGTCCTTTTACATGGAACGACCTATTGGGTACAAATGTGTGACAGGTCGTTGAGCGATGATCGTTCTTGTGCTTTTACACAGGAGGATCATCACTCAGTGAATGGAGATGGAGGGGCTGGGGATCATTATGGGGACCAACCTCCATGCACAGTAAACTGGCCATTGTCCACATTCTCACAAAGTCTGAAGAGTTCATAGCCCTTCCCCAGCCAGTTCACCGACAACTCCTGTGCTGACACTTTGGCTTCGCTATACTCGTTGTTCTGCTCTGGCGCATCGTGATCCCTGTTACAAATTCAGAAGATCCGCTGTGTAGTCTCCAGTCACACAGTTCAGCTTCTAACGCACCAACCCGTTCCTTAGCAGACAAGGTCAGGCCTGTTGTATCTCACAGGTCAACAAGGGGTTACTCAGACACTCCATGAAGTTAACACTCCCCATCTGGCACCAAAAACTGCCCCTTAATAACCACCCTTCAACACCCTCTTTCTATCACTGTAATACAACTTTGCAGTACCACAATGCTCGCACCTACTTCAGCGCCCAGCTCTTTCTATGCCCAGGTTGATGTTAGTACCTCCTACTGTTCAGCTAATGTAACAGCACATGGCAGCGCTGCCAGCCCACTACAACTCGGTTCCCAGACCGTGTAGAGTCTCCTACAAAGCATACACAAATTAAAGTACATTATGTGCACAGTATTCACATGGTCTATACACAACATGGCATAACAACTATAGCAGATCAATAAATTGATTTTTTGTTCTGCCACAATGGGAACCCCTCGTCTTCTTACCGTCCCGTTTCCTGAGTAATAAATGGTGTAGACATCCGAGCTAAAGTCCCCATATTCAGTCCAATGCAATTTGCAGACTCCCATTAGATCCACACTCGTTCTTTTGATAATTTCCTGCTTTCCAATGCTAATCCTTCTTATGTTGCAATGGTATACCGTTCTTTGCAGCTCAGGTGACCCTTTTCACTACATCAGCAATTGGGCTCCCTTGCAGGTTTCCCCCTCTCGCATTTTCTCCATTGTCCTGACTTCTTTGGGTTTTCCTTCGCTCTTCCCCGATAGTGTTATTGATGCTGTGGAGGGGCCAACTGTTCAGCGCCTATTTGAAGCATGTTGATTTTGATCCATAGAGTTTCATGAAGACAAAAGACAGCTGGCCCTTATTAAGCTTTAATAGCCATTTAATTACACGGAAAGGCTGCGTCACGCTTGTGTAACCCGGCCCTGCGCGTGGAAAAAGTACAGTAATATGCGCAGACATGCGTGCAACACCCTTATTATAGCCCTCTCCCAACCTTATTCATGCACAAATACGCTGCATTGTAGCGAACATATTTGCACAAATTGCTCATGTGAAGCCGCTCTAAGAGTCAAACTAAAGAAAAAGATCTGTACACAAACTGTAGGTATCGTGCGTATGCACATAGGAATAAGCACCTGCAATGTTGAGTGGATTGCCCAATTTACACACTATGTTATGAATTCTAGGCTATGGGATAATTCGTGATGGCCGCAAAGACTTTTTTTCATGATATTTTCCATGTGTTTTTCCAATTTGAACTCCTGAGAGATTCCATAAAGTAATGCTACTGCGTGGCTCCCATCAGTTGGGTATTATAGGCAGTGGCGTTTGGCTAGCATGTGTTTGTCCCACTAATTTGTCATGTATATCAGTATTTTAGAAATCTTTTTCCCATACTTCCAGCATCAACCATGTCGGAAAACCGAAACAGAAAATGAATAGAGGTCAGCATTGTGCAAAAGTGAATTACTGCTAAATGGCTGCTAAAGAATCACGTATTATCTTAGCTCCAAAATAAAGTTCACATCAAGTAATGCCCACAGAGAAACTATTCTCACACAGCAGTGCCGCACAGCAATTTCTGCCAACAAAACAATTTGTAAGTACATTACTGTGCCAACACAGTAGTCCCCACATAATACCGTCATGCCACAGTAGAACAGACTGTTCCCATATTTTAGGTATACCAACTAGCCTATTGTTCGCAGACCATTCTAGTAACACATGGCAGTGCCAACAGTAATGCCACAAATCATTTCCCATATGTTGGTGTCAAACACCTGACTTGTCCGTGTAGTAATGCCCATCTTCCTATTTCAAAAGTAATGCCATTTAATAAATCATACCTACAGTGACAATATAAAGCATACCTAAACTTTCAGGTGACTTTTCAGAATAAGTTCTCATCTGTGTATACATGTGGATTATTACTATTTCCAACCAACATATGACTTGTATTTCTTTTAGTTCTATTCTCAGCAGGCTCCATCTTAAACTTTGCTTTTTCGGAGGAGACCAGCTACTATGATGTTGCTCACTCACAGCACACAGAATAAAAGATCCTGCTCCATTGTCTCTATCTCTCATATACAGAGAAGTAGCAGCAGCATGGAGGTCATTATACAGCAGTACTGAGCAGTGTAGATGTAAATCCACTAGTTGTGAGACCGTATATCACTTACTAGATGCTGCAGCAGCAAGTTGTAGTGTCTCAGAATAACATCCTGGTCCCCTCCATAATTGTCATACATGTCTGTCTTATGTGGATGCGCTGTGCAAAACTGCCATGTCTATTTTCTGTATGTGTGTTGCACAGCTGCAGCATCTGAAGGGTTAACTCCCTTAAAATCATTGCCTGTCCGCTCTGCTGCTGAATGTATCTATCTTATAGTGTCATGTGGTGTAAGTGAGGTTAAAAAAGTGAGTGTCTGAGAGCAGGAAGCGGTCTTCTTGTTTCTGTGTTGGAGCAGGCTTCCATCTTACCTGCTGTTCGGAGCTAACACAGAGCCGCATGGGAGCACCATCAGCTTCCATGTTGGTGAAGATGGAAGAGGAGTAACGATATCCCGTAGCGCATGGGGTGTGGATGTAGAGGAGTGAGCACCGTCCAGAGAGAGAGAGAGAGATAGAGCAACCCAAATCCTAATTGCTACTAAACCAGGTACCCGTTCACACCACGGCAGTTAACTTTTCCTGTGTGGCCGTCCGCCAACAGATCACCACACAGAAGTACGTGATTTCAACACCCACGTGGAGAATGTGTGGGGTGCATTTATTCTAAGTCTTCTGCTAAGTAATTGTATTTTGCCAGTGAGTATGTGGAGAGGATCCTGCTTTCTTGCTTCCTCCAGAGTATATTTTGTGTCCAGTACCGGTAACATATAGATAACGTGGACTATAGGGCCGTATAGTTCCTGTGTAATTTTTGCCTCCCAACCTCTGAACTTCTGCCTGTAACTAGTGCTGTAACTACTGCTGTGAATGTACATGTAATTACCCGTTTAGCAACGTTATTCAAGTAAAGTTTTACTGGGCCTCATCCATTCCTGAGGACCCGAGGTGCAATACACTTGGCCAGTGTTTATTCATGCGCCATGCACGAATGCCAGTGTGTGGAACAGTGGCATCACGAACTGACGACTACTACCCCCTCACCCTGAGGACTACAAACCCCGATATCTTTCCTTCCCGTAACTCCCTCGGGGAATTTTTTCGGTTGGCAGTCACTTTCAGGCTATATATATATTTAACCCAGACTGCTGTAGTAGCTGCCATAGCCCAGGCGGGTTAGGACAAAGTCTGTGTCAGTCTTTCTGTCTCCCCCCCAGCAGCATTTCCTGCGTCTCTCCATGCACTTATATAGGTAGCAGGAGACAGCAGCAAGCACATGTCCACTTCATTTTCTCTTATCCTTCTCAGTTACCAGAGACACACTTCATATAAGAATAGGCAATGGAGAGTAGGTTAACAGGAAGGGAGATCCTTAGTGGCCAACACTTTAGAGCAATTTTTCAGTTATCAGGAACTTTTGCTAGTAATCACATTGGCTATTATATAAGGACATGTCTATTTACAATGCATTGTCTATATAATTGTCTAGATAGTTATTACGTGTCAATTTAAAAGAGATAAATTGCTATTTTGTTACAGTTTCTTTTGTGCATCCTTATAACTCACTTAAAGGGAATCTGTCATGTACTTTGTGCTGTGCTCACCGAGGGCGCATAAAATAGTGACAGATATGCTGATTCAGCAGTCTGTCCCTTACAGGGTAACGTGCAGCAGTTTTTAACAACTTAGAACTTGTTTCTGTATGTTTCTGCAGCAAGAGGTGAGTTCAGTTTATTCTTTAGGACTTAAAAGCCCCAAATCTACCCTGGCAGTATTCTAGCTATTAGGGCTTATTTAGACAAACATGTTTTTTCCCCTTTTGTGGCCATGATAATGACAGCCGCATAACGGGATGAAATGAAACCACCAATTTCAATATATTTCAGTGGTTTCATTTTCACTACCTCTTAATTGTACGGGTGAGAAAAGATAGGACATGCCCATCTTTCCCGTACATAGTGAATACATGGTGCAGCACCAATCTTCCAAACTTTTTTTTAAACTCCTGCACTATGGCATAGGCCGGTGAAGGGGATGAAATTTACCTCGCTCAGGCACCATTACGCTCCATACCAGCGAGCGTAGTTGCGCCTACTGCCGTTTGAGGCTGCCCATATGCTGCTTACTGAGAAACCACTGATCAGGGTGGATGGGGGCTACTGGCCCTCATAGACTCATCTCTTACTGGGAGCTGCAGAAACATGCAGAAACAAGCTGTGAATTGTTATAAACCACTACGCATTATCTTTTAAGGGACAGACTGCTAAAATCAGCATGAGGGCTCTTTCACACGGGCGCTGTCTGTGGGCATAAGAGTTGCGTACAGAACACACTTCTTAAAGGAACCAATGGGTTCTTATAGAAGCGTTGGCATGGACGATTGTTAGATGGACGGAATCTGCGTGTCTAACAAAGATAGGACATGTCAGTGCAAACTTACATGTCAGCTCTGAGGTGCGGGCAAAGATAGGGCCTGTCTTATCTTAGCTGCGTGCTTCACATACACTCCTATGGGAGCTGGAAGGCCCGCAGCCCGCACCATGGATCGTGTGAATGGGCTACTTCAAAGTAGTTAGAATCAGCCCATTCATGCGTTCTTTGGAGTAACGTAGCTGCTGCTATACTGTGGGCTAACAGCGCCCGTGTGAAAGAGCCCTGATTGTCACTACTTTATGATGCCCTTTAGTGAGCACAGCCTAAAGTGCATGAAATGTTCCTTCACTACTTCTACCTTGGCCTTTATGTCACTAGCAGTGGTTTTTAAGCACTACTTACCTTCAGAGGTTCCCATCTTTTCTTTTATATCACATCAGCTCTAAGTCATGGGAGGCTACTGGGACTCACCTTTAAGGGTAGGACATAGAATACCCAGATGGCACACAGGCCTGCAGCTTACAACAAATACAATCATTGCTTAGAAAGATTACAGCGAGGGATTTTTAAAGAGTGGCTAAATAATATTTGTGTTCTTTATATTGTTCGAACCAATAACCTTCACTGGAGTGGTCTATGCTCAGTAACTTCAATAGTTTTAGGGCTTGAAATTCATATGCTTAAAATAATAATTTACTTAAATTTTAAAACATCTGAAAATATTATAAAACCCAAAAAGAAAGCCAGTGTAGATGCTCCGGTGGTCCTCTTGGTCTTTGTACACAAGTGAACAGCATGTGACCACTGTAGTCAAGCTGTGATGCAAATAGTATTACAATGGCCATTGATTGGCTGCAGTGGTCACATGCTGTCCACTTCCAAGCAAAGACTAAGAGGACCACCGATGCGTCTGCACTGGACCACAGTTGGAAAGAAGAGGTGAGTAAGCTTCCTTTTTAATTTCATAATATTTGTAGATGTTATTAGAGTCTCGTGAGGCGCAGAGTGCTAAGGCAGCAGAAATACAGTCCTAAGCCATCGCTCACGACCTCAAGGTTACAAGTTCAATCCCCGCATGGTTCAAGTAGCCGGTTCAAGGTCAACTAAACCTTCCATCCTTCCGGGGTCGGGAAAACGACTACCCAGCTTTGTGGGGGGTAATAAATAAATTACTTGAAAGCTCTGCGGAACTAGTTGGTTTTATACAAATCGCAAGATTTGTTTTTGTTTTTTTATTTGCCATCTGGATAAACCCTCTTATATAACTTCTTACAATGTGAGTGTATAATGTACAAGTAGGAAAGTTTGACTAAAAGTCATACCAATGATCACCACGTATGGCCAACTTCCTGGGCCGCCAGAAGAGAATAGAACTGTCATTTTGGTATTGAATATCTCCACCCACTTGTGGTAATGAGATGTCCCCCAGAGTCATCACAGCAAGCTGAAAAGTAACATGTCCTTAGTTCATCAGCTAGAACTGTACATCTACTGTGATGACCTCCAGTGTCACGTAGGAAAAAAATATATATTTATGCAAGCAAAAACATGGGAAAACTTAAAAATAATAAAAACAATTACCAACAAAGTAAGAGAAATGTTGGCAGAATAAATTGAAAGTCGTTAAATGCTTCTTATATTATTCATATTATGCGTAGGTATTATTAACTGGTCCCACGGAATCATTGCTGAGGACTAAAGAGTAATACCCTAGAGACATTGCTGAACATCTTCTAGACAATGGAGCTCCCTAGGTGTCCAAGGAAATGTACGCTCTGAGCAGTTTAATTGCCGGGGCTTCAGCAGCAGATGTAAAGACATCATATACTAAATCTGTAATAGCAAGTAATTAATTTTAATGTCGTCATCTTAACATGTTTTGTGCTAAAAAACATATAGGTCTAAGTGGACATGAAACTACAGAACAGCTTTTATCTTCATTTTTTAAATTGGTTATTACATGAGTTTTTCCACCAATCAGATGGCTAGATAAAGCATGATTCGAGGGCCTTCCTACTGGGATCCCTACTAGGATGAAAGTCCCCAGTTCCTCATCACCAGCACAACCTCAATGACAGTTTAATGAAGCAGTGATTGAGCATGTGAGCTGCTGCCCCATCCAAACTCCATGGGAGGGAAGTTGTGGAAGCTGGACTTATGTAAAAAAACACCTATTTCATGCTTTTAGAAGTAAATGCATGTCTATACCAAATGTATGTCGAATTATGCAAAGTATGCCATCATAATTGTAGAATGACCCATTATATGAATAATATGTGTCTTTTCATTTGAAACGTGAATATTATTATTATTTATTCCATTTGGTTTCTTCTCATTGCAGGAAGAATCTTCAATGTTCTTCCAGTTTGGGCCCTCCATTGAACAACAGGCTTCGGTTATGCTTAACATCATGGAGGAATATGACTGGTACATTTTCTCCATTGTCACTACCTACTTCCCTGGATACCAAGACTTTGAGAATAAGGTGCGGAGCACTATTGAAAATAGCTTTGTGGGTTGGGAACTAGAAGAAGTTATACATCTGGATATGTCTTTAGATGATAATGACTCTAAGATCCAAAACCAACTCAAGAAGCTCCAGAGTCCTGTCATCCTGCTGTATTGCACAAAAGAAGAAGCCACCTATATATTTGAAGTGGCCCATTCAGTGGGATTGACAGGTTATGGCTACACATGGATTGTACCCAGCCTTGTGGCTGGAGACACTGACACTGTGCCGGCGGAGTTCCCTACAGGACTGATCTCCGTGTCCTACGATGAGTGGGACTATGACCTTCCTGCTCGCGTGAGAGACGGGATTGCTATAATCACCACCGCTGCTTCTACCATGTTGACTGAGCACAAATCCATTCCACAGTCCAAGAGCAGCTGCTTCAATATTCAAGAGAGTAAACATGATGATGCCCAAATATTAAACAGGTAAGACATGAAACAGTGTTTTGTATTCTATGATTTGAGTTCCATATCAATGAAGAGCTCCGGAGTCATCCTGGAAATTCTACCTTCTAACAATAGACATCATCTAAGGTGTTGGAATGAAATGACAAATGTGACAAATATCTGTTCCATACAACTGCAGTTGCAGGCAATGGAGGAGTGCGTTCAGTACTTAGATCCTTATGTATAGGTTGTTGGGTGTTTCTTCATCTATAAACCGCTTTAAAGGGAACCTGATGCCTCTGAACAGCACTGTAAACTAAGTTATAGTGCTGCTCAGGGAGGTGGTAGGTACCCGAGGCATGTATTATGTATACTGACCCGCTCCCTCCTTCCCACACTGTCCACCGGTGAATTACATGCATGGTCTGAAAATCGGACTCTTTTCAGCCTGCTGTGCATGCGCTCCCTCATGGGTCTCTGGGACTGTGCACACACAGCAGTCTGAAAAGAGTCATGGTTTCACACCAGTACGGACTTCACCAGCAAACATCGCGGGAATGAGGGAGCTAGTGAATATAAAAAATACATCCCTCGACTCCCCATTACCTCCCCAAACAGCACCATAACTTAGTTCATGGTGCTGTTTGGAGATGACAGGTTCCCTTTAAGTAGTTGTGGTTATTAATACTTTTTCTAATACCTTTTTTTAATACATTTGCATTGAATACATAAACAAGCTTTAGTAAATCCAGACTCATGTGGTTTGGTGTAAAGTACTGAATAAGCTAAAAAGTGGGAGCATGATCTTTGGATCAGGGAGTGACTATGTGTCTCCCACATTGTTGTACCTGTCCTTTGTCCCTGCTCTTAATATTACACCTGCCATCTTCTCTAGACTATTGTGTCTTTCTTTGCCTTGACTCTTGGTTTGACGTGAGGAGTGGTGCAAGATGACTGGGTCTGAAAAAAAACTTTTGCATTACTCTGTTGGACATTGGGTCAGAAAAGGTATCATTTCTCCTTAAGGAGACGCCTAGAAGGTGTAAGGAGACTTATAAGGCCATCCATGCTGCTCTTGGGAAATATGCAAATGGCAAATGGAACAATACCTCTTCAGCACCACCTATTGGAAGGCAGCATTCCTGCAAGTCAATGTCAGAGTTTTTAGACAAGTATTGTAACACTGACTGGGAATTGTAAGCCAAAGCCAGAATCCATACACAGACAGCTGTTTTGGGGTGATTGCCCCTCATCAGTGTGCAGTAGGTTTCTGGCTTGGCTAGCGAGAGGCTTTTAGATGTGGGTCAGGAGGGGTATCATCTGTCCTTAAGGAGAGCACCTAGGAGGTGAGTGAGGAGGCTTATAAGGCCATGCATGCTTCTCTGGGAAATATGCAAATTGTAAAATGGAACAATTGTATTGGACATTGTAATGCAAAAGTCTTATTTCAAAACTGGTTATTTATCAGGACATCTGGAGTTTACATATGGAAGGACACAACAGTACTTTGCACACTCCTAAATCAGCCATGTGAACTTATGAAATACTGTACTTGTAACTGTGACCTATGATCTCACAAATTCTAATTAAACAAGATTGTCCTGTTGACTATATGTTAGCCTGATTACATAGAGTAATAACAGCAGTTCATAATCCCCGAGTACATAATGACTTGAGTATATAAACCCACCCCAATGCGCACTGATACTTCACGGCTAGTAGGAAGAGTTCTTTGCCCACTGGTTCTTTCATCCAAATATGCAAAATCTCACATAATCCCAACCTGCAAGAATAGTCTTCTCAAACATAACATGGAGTCAGTGCAGTTCCATTAGCTTCCTCTGATCGACCCTTCTACTCCCTAATCAGCTATATACTGTATTATACATTTTTCTTCACACGGGTTAAGTCTTTATTCATTCAATTTGCAGTGCTTTGGGTGAGAGTGTTTGATATCTGATCTCATTAGATGCAATAAACATATTCTCTTCAGTTCAAATCAGTTACATTTTGGAAAATATCAAGCCAGATACAAAGTCCATTTTTGTATTTTTATGTTTTTGCAAACAAATGATGGACATATTTCCAGGCAATGTGTCCAGTGGAGCTGATGTAATGAAATGCTTTTCCTGCAAGTGTGGGTGGTGTGAGAAGTCTGTGCATAGCAGCTGAGCCACCCTGACCCTGAATCTTGTGATCCGGCCCTATTTAGCAACATTTCAATGGTGTATCCCAGGGGAAACCCTCTTGTCTTTTTGGCTATTTGTTTTCGCAGTGTATTTCTCCCAGTGGACTTGTCTTCCCATTGGTCTTATAGTTCACACTTTTTCAGTAATTTTTCTTGCCCAGTGACATCTACATTTCAGATGGAGCATTCTTAGCAGTGCTCACTGCTTATCATATAGTATCTATAAAATGTTTTATGACATCACTAACTATCACCCACGTGGTATTAAGAGGACGAGAATAAGACTCCAATATAATGTGTCTATGATAGTGAATGCCACCATGTATAATCCCTTTTATAGTGTCTAATGGAGCATTTGTACAGAATACAAAGAACAATCAACAAGGGGATCGGAACATTCAGTTCTTCCAATAGATTCTGAATATTTATAAATATAACAGTTTCCAAATCTTACTGAGTGAAAGAACAATTGTGTTCTATCCAAGTGTCATTTTTGATGTGATTGTGGCAAAAAAGTATTAAAAAACTTACTGCCCAAACACACATTTTAAATGCCCCGCTGTAAACTCCTGTTAGTCCCCAAGGGGGTTAAGGGAGCCCCTGTGGAGATTAACTGAACCCTTGGGGTTCCCCTCATTCCCACGGGGACTAAAAGGAGTTTACAGCGGGACATTTAAAATGTGCTTCTAGGTTTAGTGGTGCCGCTGCTGTTTGGAATTCCCTTGGTCGTCAGAAATCCTCCCAATGACTTGTAATCTTCTTCTCAGATACAGCTCATGCTCCCATAGGAGTCTATGGAGACTCCTGCGCAGCACGCACCAAAGATAGGTCAGGTCCTATTTTACTTGCAGCACGGACCTTAGATGCGGGCATTGCAGTCACATGTCCTATCTTTTTCAAAAGTTTTTTGCGCGCCTAAAATTCTTTCTTCTGAACATTTCTATAGGAAACCATTAGTGCGTATTATGTTTGAGATGTACGTGTATGTGATAATTCGCAGGCAATCAAACACATTGCCTAATGCTGTTTCAGTCATATTTGTATGTAAGAATTGTGTAATATGTGTGTGCAAAAAAAAAAAAACATAGCATGTTCTATTTTGCCACGTATTACATGCGAGAGAGCCCATTGTGCTCTATGGGCGTGTAAACAATGCCATCCTTACGCGATTACATTGTGTATGGGTGGCATTTATACGTGCCATTGCGACGCGACAGTGTGGGAAATTTAAACAAGTGAAAAACAGTAAGGTTGCGCATGGCAGCATGCCTGAGATACACTGTCATGCGCAGTACAATATGGCTGCCATACGCTGTCTCACTGTCGGCTCCGCAGCGGTAAAACCCTATGTGCATCAATGGTTTTGTTTTCACTCGCGATATTAAAACTACCTGCAAGAAACATAGGACAAGACCTACCTTCCCGCTTTTTCTTTTAAACTCGTGTGGAATAACGCAGATTTTGAAAGGTAAAAAAAAAAAAGATTGTTACCTCGTTCATTCGCAAACCATGCTCTGCTGCGGCGAACGTAGTAGCGAATGCGCCTATTTGTGCCTACAAATCAGATGCAGCGTGTCGGCCAACACACACCGGAAATGCAAGCTATCACTTAAAACTTGTAGTTGGCACCAGGAGGAGCCGAGGAGACTGATCTGTACAATAGTTTTGTGGAGTACAAGGCCACATTCACACGACCGTATTTGCACACGTAAAATTTGCACGAGCAATAGGCAGTGAATAGAATCCACTCATTTCAATGGCTTTATCCAGCAGCGCATATTTTGCGTGCAAAGTTCCATTGTGCAGTAAAACATGTTCCAGCCTCCTGCGCATTTGTGCAAGAAAGGAGAACATTTTGAAGTCATAAAACTAATTGGCCATTTCACTGGCTGAGGGCATTGTTGCATATTTTTTCGTGCGCACAAAAAATACCACAAAAACGCATTTGTGTGAACAAATATGCGATGCCTGATGCGCAAAAACATGGACACAAATGTGTACACAAATAAGCATATACTCGTGTGAATCTGGCCTTATTTGTAATTTATTGATTGAAATCTTTGCTCTTTCTATGCTGAGTAGTCCAGTGAGCGGTCCTAATTGGGAATTAACAGCTGTCTCTGTATGCATGCTCACACAAGGAGGCTATAAGTCCCCCGGTGAGACCGCCCACTGGACTCCTAAATCCTGAGCAGAGAAAGAGCAAAGATGTCAATTAATAAGTTACAAGTTATATAGAGTATCTTCCCACCAAACTATGTGTCAATCTGCTCAGCTCCGCTCGCTCCATAACTTGATGTTAGTAGATTCGATAGCATTTTCATGGTGACGCGTTTCCTTTAAGTAAATCTAAACCGATTTATTGTGAGGGAACCAAGAACTTTATTAGGTCCCAATTATTAGGGCTTTGGCAGACAAGTGTGTTACGCAATACACGATTTTTTTGATACAGTAAACAAGTGTATTTTTTTCTTGTGCCTGCGAAAATATACTCAGCTTTAGTGCAGGCACCGCTCGGGGGATACACGCCATCCTGATTTAAATGGCTAATTAGCCTAACGCGGTGCCAGTGATCATGGTATGCGCTCCGCTTAGCGCATACCACTGTGGGCAGATATGCGCGTTTGCTCACCTCTAGAGATGAGCGAGCGTACTCAGATAAGCACTATCCGCTCGAGTAATTGGCTTTATCCAAGTATCGCTGTGCTCGGGTCTAAAGATTCGGGTGCCGGCACGGAGCGGGGAGCTGCAGAGGAGAGCGGGGAGGAACGGAGGGGAGATCTTTCTCTCCTTCTCTCCCGCCCGCTCTCCCCTGCTCCCTGCTGCGACTCACCTGTCAGCCGCAGCGGCACCCGAATCTTTAGACCCGAGCACAGCGATACTCGGATAAAGCCAATTACTCGAGCGAGTAGTGCTTATCCGAGTATACTCGCTCATCTCTACTCACCTCCCATAAACCTCTACGCGGCTCTTTGGTACTGTGAACACACATAAGATAATGCACATCCTATTTTTTTGTGTCTGCAAAAACAACATGTGTAAAATAAGAAGTGAGAATAGACCCATTGAAATCAATAGTTTATATTCTCCACATTCTGCAAAATTGTGGCATAACACATTCGTCTGTTAAAGCCCTTAGTCAGTATTTTGTGGATGAAACAATCTGACACACACAATCACCTCATTCTCGCAACTCCTGTAATTCTGAGCGCTCTCTGTGGCAGCGTATTGCATGACTTCAGTTTATTCTTACTGAAATATTTAGAAGCATTGTGTTACCAAACTACTAATGACCACTTGTCCGTCTGTATGTATGTTTGTGTCTGCTTCTAATGCTCTGCCCCTGGTGATGTCATCACAGGTCTTACAGTATATATAAAGCACAGAGTCTGACTGACAGAAGAACAACACAGTTAGGGCTCTTGGAAGGGGAGGACAAAAATAACAAAATGAGAATACAACTAACCCATTATTATCTCAGACACAACTCAGCGGTCCTCACAGAAGACACTGATCTATAGCCACTACAGAGATCCAGTGGGCTGAAAGACGTGCAGTGACATCACTACTGTTGGAGGAGCCATTCTAGAGTTTCGTAGAAAATACTGTATACTGGATAAGCCAAAAGCCCCTCCCCTTGTGACGTCTTAGCTCTATTTCCCTGGTGACATCAGCACAGGTCCTACAGAATATATAAAACACAGAGCTTGACCGACAGGAGAAGAACAAAGGTAGAGCTCTTGGAAGGAGAGGACAAAAATAACAAAATAAACACAACACAGAGGTCCTGACACGAGACACTGACCTATCACCACCACAGAGATCTGGTGGGCCGAAGGACTTGTGGTGACATCACTACTGTGGGAGGAGCCATTATGCAGTTTGGAAAGTACTGTATACTAGATAAGCCGACAGCAGCCACCAGGACCTGTGATAATGTCACTGTCATGTGATCACCTGTGTGGGTGGAGTCAGGGATCACATGATCAGGGGTGATCACTGTATCCAGGACCTCTCTGTGTGTCATGTGCGGGAATGAGGATGGATCAGCATAGATGTAGCAGAGCTGTTTGTGTCATGTGAGAATCAGGATGGATGTAGTAGAGCTGTGTGTGTAATGTGTGGTGTCACAATGGATGTAGTAGAACTATGTGTGTAATGTGTGGTGTCACAATGGATGTAGTAGAGCTGAGTGTTTGTGATTTGTGGAGATTATAATGGATGTACCATGTAGCACAGCTGCGTGGCGCATTATTCCACCAGAAACACTGGTACTATAATTTCCTAATAATTACTAGTATAATATAAAGCACCTTGTCGCAATTTTATTTTGCATAATTAAATTTGTAATCATTTACAATTTTCAGCTTTCTATAAGTAACTTTAGTTCTAGCTGTCCATTATTTATATCAGCTGTCAGACTACATTCACACGGGTGAGTGCGATATTGCGCTTATTAATGTGTATTTTACCTGCGGATTTGAGGCGTTTTTATGCAAAAAGGCGTCGGATCACTTCTCTGAAATCGCTGTCTTCTGGTGCGTGTTTTACGGGAAACATCACATCATAATTGCATGCGCATCTCACAGCATTGCAATGTTTTTGACTACCCCATTGACAACACTGGGCGATGCATTCCGATGGACGCGAAAAAATAGGACATGCAACAATTCTTCACCTCCCAGGATCACTCATGTGTATGACTCCTTTCAAAAGAATAGAGTTTATATTCGCATGAGTTCTGTGCATCTTGCAAGGTACAAAACTCTTGTGAATGTAGCCTTAATATACATGCCACCATGTGGCTTTTTCATGTGTTGCTCCACGTCCTGTATGTGGGCAATTATACCATTAAGGTGGCTTCAGACAGTCGTGTTTGCGTGCATTTTTGCACGCATAAAACCTGGCTTTGCAATACACAGAGAATAGAACCCATCAATTTCATTGATTTCATTCTCATGAGTGATTTTCTTGCACGCATTACTAATGCACGCAAAAAAAGGGACCGGCTCTGTTTTCCTGCTTGCTTGTGCATCAAGAGCCCCGTAGAAGTTCAATATGCAATATGTTGCGCAATTCCATGAAAAAGTATACATCTGGACCTCATTAGGCTAAAATAGCCCTATAAATCATGGGATGGGTGTGTCAAGCGTGCATGGGAACTGGCCTTGAGCAAAAAGGACAGCAAGAATCGTTGATACGCACCCAAAAAGACCTTGTTTACTGCGCAAATATGATGTATTGAAGCATGCGAAATTGTACATATGGTCGTCTGAAGCTGCTCTACACAGAAATATACAAATTTATGTATATACCTGCTAATATATGATCACACGTATACACTCTGCTCCGTGCAATGTAGCAAACTCATATATATATCACTATGGAAACTGCTCTCCAAAGAAAGGAATACTTCCTGAAAATGCCTCTAAACTTGTTCAATGCCATCCCTTTAACAGGAACTTGAAGTTGTCTATCATTTTGATTGGTTATGAGATCTGTTTCCATGACAATATGACTTTGTCTGAGGTTTTGTAGCTAAAACATCCATTATGTGCACTTAACTGTTGCAATATGCAGTTGCACTAATATATACCTTGTTGTCATTGTCTCTAGTTTATTGCATGGCGGTGACCTGTGCTGCGCGGTACGGCTTGGCGCAGGTGGATCTCAAAGTAATAGAGATACAGGCACTTTGAGGACCTGCTGACTTTATTCCCTTTCTTTCCACTCATCCTTCATCCAGATAAGTTCCCCTTAGGTCTGGCTCTCAAGGTGTCAAGTGGGTGTTCCCTACTGCTCACTCTCAATGAGTGATGTCAGACTTTATTGACAGCATGATGTCACCCATTGAGAGAGAGTGGTGAGGACCGTTCATTTGACACTTTGATAGTGCCAGGCGTCAGACAAGAAGAGCCCAATCAAATGAAGGGAGGTGAGTGTGCAAAAATAAAAAATACAGGGATAGAGCCAACTCCGATGACTTTGTCCACTGACAAGCACTTTCATGCTATTTATATGTGCAATATTATATCTGCGGTGTTGTTTTCAGAGTTGGGATCAGGGGCGTAGAAAAAGGGTTGTGGGCCAAGGAACAAAAAGTTCAGCTTAAGCCCCCCCCCCCCCCCCCCTCCTTATGACC
Organism: Eleutherodactylus coqui; assembly: GCF_035609145.1. NCBI lineage: Eukaryota > Metazoa > Chordata > Amphibia > Anura > Eleutherodactylidae > Eleutherodactylus > Eleutherodactylus coqui. The sequence goes on from NC_089839.1 coordinate 144,668,735, forward strand.
GCCTGTGGTCCATTCAGAACTTTCAGCTGCATCGCTGGGTCTCAAGTAGGCCACTGATGCGGCTCCAGCCACGGGGGGTGTTATTAGACTCTTAGGGACACAAGTCCTAAGACCTGTTTTGTCCCCCTCATCAAGTAAATGATACACATGTAGATCTATCTATATAATGCAAGAGCTCACAGCAGTCCCAGAGTATAAGGCAAAATGTTCATTACTCGCCCTGTGTGGCATTTCAGCCCATTTACTGGGGCTTTTTAAAGTGACTGAAATGTCACACTGGGTGAATAAAAGTATATTTGCTAATACCCTGTGAGTGCTGTAAGCCTTTTAGATTCCATGCTTGGACCCAGGAGCGGGGTAATGGCTGCTGGCACAACATTCGCTATTCTATACTGTACTTTATACTGTGCTGTATCTTTGGTTGAAAAAAAATAATATACAGAATATATTACACAGCAGCTCAAGTCTAGTTAGTGTAAATAATATAGTCACCATATAATAGTGCGATACCAGCTCTACACAGCGATAGTGATTACAGTGCAGTTACCTCAAGTGATCACAGGTGACGTCTCCTCTGTTTGGTGTCGGTTTCTTTTCCTCCTGTATGTAGATAATGCCTGCCGTAAAGGCTTCTTTGAGTTACAGCTTGTCTCTGCACACTCTCCCTGTCATGTTGTTACCTCTGATCCTGTCACCGCCCTCCCATAGTAATAGTGCCCCATTTTGTGCTCCACAAAGTAATAAAGCCATCTGTGCTCCTCAAGGTCTACAGCCCCTGTGCTCCCAAACAAGGGCTGGCCTCAGGGTAAATGTCACCATATGCACTGCACTCTGTCACTGTTCTTCACATACCAATTTTTTTCTACAGTTGTGGATATTTTAGTAAAATATTATGGATGAATTTTTATGATGTTTTTACATAATGTGTTTTAGGGTACATTCACACAATCTGTGTATCAGTGCAGATTTTCATGTGAATTTTGGTGCAGATCCCTAACAGGCTTCACTTCTTTTATTGTTTCCATCCTTTCTGCAAAGGTTTGAAAGTGCCTGACCAGAGCGGGCTGTGAATGGAGCTTCCTCTGCTCCTGTCTCTTCCAGTGTCTCTCCTGCACCTCTGTCCAGCTCAGTCTCTCCAGCCCCCGGACCTTCCGCACCTTCAGTCCAGCAGAAGCCACTGTCCTTTCTTCACTATTCTGTCATGGTACAGCTTGCTTTCAGTTAATCTATGCCGCTTCCAGCACAGCATAGCCCAACTCCTTCCATGCTCTGCTCATACTTTAAGCATCCGAGATAGGGGTAGGCATCAGGCTATGCTGTGCAGGAAGTCACATAACCCAACAGAAGCAGGCCTACCAAGTGGTGAGGAGAAGGGGGCTGGAGTGCAATTCCTTCTGTACATAGAAGAGATGAATTGGAGCAGAAATGCCAGAGGTGGGGCACTCTGGGGACTGCAGTGAAAGTTAATATGGTAAGGGGGGCCTGAAGCCTCCTACAGCTACACCACAGATTAGGATTCAAATTTTTTGACAATGGTTTACTACCCACTAAAAATGGTAGGGTTGCATCACACATGTACTACAGATTACTCCTCCTCTGTATCTAAGAGTTTTAACTAAATATCATGAAATCCATAAACTGTTTACAATATGAGCAAAATATACTACACTGTATCCATTATATTTAACAATTTCCAATTAATACCCCAATAGAGTACTTAATACAGTTATTTTTAATTACCTCCCCATTATGCTACAATATAGTTCTTAAAGAAAACCTATCACATTGAAACTGCAGTCCATTCTGTCGGCAGCATGTTATAGAGCAGGATTAGCTGAATAGATTTATATCTAGTATCTATACACAGATAGTAGTCACTCACTGATAGCGTTGCTGAATGGACCTCTACCATCAAATTGGGCTGAGATTTGAATTAATAAATTACGAGTTATATTAAGTCTTTTCACACAAAGCTATAAATCGATCTGCTCAGCTCCCCCAGCTATATAACATGATGTCTACTTACAATCTGGACAACATGTTCAAGATGACAGCTTCCCTTTAATTAATACATGACTCGACTGACACCCTGGCATATAGATACCACCATTTAGCTGCTTTAAAACATCGCAGCTACAAACATTAGACAACACGGACGAATACACCGGCAATGTTTTAACGCAGCGGGAAAAGAAAAGTCAGCTGGAGACTCCCATAGGCTTCTATGGGAGCTGCTGCAAAGGGAGAGGGAGGGAGTTTAGCAGAGGCTGGCACTGCTAAACTATGTCAGCTGGCTCTATTGAGCTATTAGAAATGTTTAGGCTGGACAAAAATTCTAGGCTGCGGCTCCTATACGCCGCACCCAGCCATATGAATGGCTAAAAAAGTGCAAAATTTTAGCCGCTCACGAGTAAGAACACATTGCCTGTGTGAAGGAGGCCTGAAGAAGACAGGATTTGAAGTGCAAGCTTCACAGAAGTTTTGATCATTAAATAAAGGCACACAAAGCCTGGTTACTAACAAATCTGTTCTTCTCAAGAAAGACTGGTTAGTGTGAGCCATGCCTCAATGTAAAAAACTTTCAGAAGATCTCAAAGGATGTGTTGTAGAGAGACATAAAGGTGGAAAAGACTACCAAAGCATTGCTAAAGTCTTGGATATACATCAGTCTGCAATTAGGCATACTATGTAAAAATCTGGAAAATTTGGGACTACTCCTACTTTCCCTAGTAGTGGACATCCCGTTCAGATCAATTCAAGAGCATAATGGACAATCATGAAAAAGGGAAACAGCAAAAGACCTACAGAGGACTTCACAAACGTCAAAAACGTATTTTCAAGTATTCACTATTAGAACAATATTGAATACGAATCATGTTGATGGAAAGACACCACAAAGGAATTTGATGCAGTCCAAAAAACACATGTTAGTCCATCTCAAGTTTGTTCAAGATCACCCTGTTCCACAATACTTTTAGGAAATGTTCTGTGGACAAATCAAGACAAAAGTGAAACTTTTTTAACAAAAATGCACTATGCTACGTTTGGTGAAAAAAGAACATTGTACTACAAACATCAAAACCTCATGGCCACTGTGTAGTAGGAGCCTCATGCTGTGGGGCTGCTTTGCTGCCTCAGAACCTAGATGCATTGCAGTCATTGAGGGATCAGTGAATTATAAGCTGTAGGAAAACATTTTACAGAAGAATGTATGGACAACAGTCCATAACCTCAAGGTAAAGAGACATTTGGTGATGCAATAAGACTATGCTTAAGAATGAAATACCAATCTGCTGCCTCAAAATGGAATGTCATCAGTGCCATACCATAAACAGTGCTGGATCTATCAACTACAAGCTCATATAACCTGTATACAGGATGTCACTAGAAGATCAGATAACATGACAGGTCACATGATGCTCCACTGGACCAAGGAATTAATGTCATTTTGGGTGGGTAAGGTAACTTTAAAGTTGTGAGCACAGAGGAAGGGGGGAACTAAATAAAAAAAAAACCTGGACAATCCCTTTAACTATTTATATGCTGTGGCATGATCTGAAGACTGTTGAGCACACAAAGCACTCATAAATATTGATGAACTGAAACACATTTGCTTGGAGAAATAGTCTAAAATTCCTCCTCAACATTCTACAAACCTTATTTTCACCTACAGATAACATTTGCTAGAGCTGATTACTGCTAAAAGGGGATCTACACATTATTACATTCAAAGGTTCACTTATGTTTTCTTCCTACACTATGAATGTTCACACAATGTGCTCAATAAAGGACATGAATGTTTGTGTGTTATTGGTTTAGTTAAAGGGGTTGTCTGAGTTAAGAAAACCCCTGTCACCAGGTCCCCCATGCCTTAAAATCAGCAATTTCTCACCTCTCCCTGCTCTCCTGTTTGTCGTCCACTGCTGACTCTAGTTTCCACTGTGACGTCACTTTAGATACTAAGCCCATCTACAAGCTGCAGCGGTCAATGACAGTGCTCAGCAATCATGTCTCAGTGCTGTCATTGGCTGCTATAGCAGTTTTACAAGGAGTCAGAGCTGACTGTAAACAGACGGCAAAGACTGGAGCGGGTAGCGGGGAGAGGTTAGGAACTGCTGATTTTTAATTTTAGGATATAGAGGACCCAATGACAGGGGTTTCCATAACTTGGACAACCTCTTTAACTTGTGTTTTTGATATGCATGGAATTTCATTCTCCAGTTTATGCATCATCATATTGGAAATTCAGTCTATTGTAACTGTATTTAAACATGAATTTAGTTGTGGACCATAACATAACCCGAAGGGCAGTAGGAGGGTTTAATATAAGTATACGATAAATGCACGAACGGTATAAGCAGGGCATTTTATAGCTAACCATCTTTGTCCTTGCAAATCCACATTCCAGTTCAGCACCAGGGAGAGCTCACTGTGTGCTCAGGGCATGGAGAGCGCCTGCTGGGCAGCCTGAAGCTCCACTACTCCAGCACCATGGACAGCAGCTGCCGCAGCGTCCCATGTGGTGGCTGCAAATGGTTATGATTAAACACTTCATTTTCTACCCAATCATGTTCCTATAGTTGGGAATATATCTGTGTATTCCATATTTGAATGGATATCATCTACAATTACATTGTTAGAGCTGTTCATAATAGTATTACATTTGTGGAAGTCTTCTCTAAATATTATTGAACAGAAATCATTTTTTTGCAAAATAATTCAGCTTATCACTGTATAAACTTTCATGCTAAAAACTCTCCACAGTGCCTCAGTGAAGAGGGGCACGTTACATTCCATCAAAAGCAATAGAGTTAAGTTTATATATACATAATGTATATGTGTTGCCTTGCAAGCGCATTAATATAAGTCCAGCCTGTCTGCCTAGATAGTGGTAGTAGGATAATGGTAATAACCTATCTAATCTGCCCCTTTCTTAACAATATGGGTATAGCCCATCCACCTACGTAAGCTACAATAGTCTGACTAGTCGCCCCGCTTAGTAGAGTCATTGGGGCTCCTATTCTTCTTTGCCTAAATATTTGGATTTATATTAAGCTGCAAGGAGTTTCCTGGTTATGTTCACAGAGAGTCCATTGACCACCAGATGGAGGCAAAGAGTGTAAGAGATGACAGAGAACAAGCCAGGGGTCAGTACTGAGTAGTCAGAGGAAAACACCAAAGCCAAATTATACATAAGTCAAAATCAACCAAAAAACTGGTTCAGATCAAGGGGGACTACAAGGTATAGCACAGCATGCAGAGGTCTAAAATCAGTCCAAAACAGGCCAGGTCAGAAACACAGACGCCAAGCAGAATAAATCACTCCACAGCTCACTTACCAGTAACAACATTAACTGGCATAAGAGGTCTGGATCAGCAAATATCCAGCTTCTCCCTAGAAATAAAGATGCATCCAATAGCGGTCTGCTCTTTCACGGAGGAGACAACGACAGCTCCTGGCACATTGAAATTGGAAAAGCTATCCATGTACATGTCTTGAAACTTTTATTGTACTCAGGGCTTGTACACACTGGTGCCAGGGGTCTGCACTATCCTGCATCAATCAGTGAGCAGGAAAACATCAACCCCTGGCCATATGAGCCCTCTTGTGATGGAAGAAAATGGTACTGAACGGACCTCATTGACTATAATGGGGTCCATTTAGTGCCCAGATGGCCAGCATTTCACAGAACAAAGTGGTGCAACAAATGAAACCTCTGATGTGGATGTCAACAGGACTTATACAGGTTTTTTTGACTATACCTACAACTGTTCCCATACACTGTCCTTCATTGCTAGGGTAGAATAATATTTCATGTCATCTGAACATAAACCTGAAGTACTTACACCTTTTCAGCAGCTAGGAAAATTTAGAGCAAATCTGTTCACACATGGCGGATTCCGGTGCTGATCTGCACCAAAATTCACAGACCTGGGATCACAGGGAGGTGTCAGTGGAAGGACAGGGAGTAGATTTACAATGTCTTCTGCTGTGCACTGCTGGAGTTAACATAAATAAAGCAGATGTGCTGATGGGGTGTGACAACTGCAGCATTGCACAGGAGACAACAGGGAGGGGCCTGGGGCACAGTGTGCAGGCAGAGTGCTGCTAGGAGATGTAGTTTCTCAGTATGGAAGGTGTGGTTATTCTGCTCAGTGAGAGAGAAGGCACTAACTGGTTAACAGGGAAACAAACACCAGGAAGGGGGGTAAGAGCAGCAAGCTGACTGTTAGGCCTTGTTCACACAAATGTAATTTTCATGCTGCTAGCAGTGCAAAAAGATCATGGCTATAGGAGCTATAAAGATCGCGTGAATGGGCTGCTTCCAGCTACATGATCCTAGGTGCGAGCAGCATGCTTTCAAGGCTCCCATAGGAGCCTATGGAAAGCATGCAGCAAAGATAGGACAGGTTCTGTCTCTTGTGCACAGCACGGACATACATGTGACCTGCACTCACATGTCCTATCTTTGTTAGGTACACGCCGTTTCATTCTCTCATGTAAACGCTTCTATAGGAACCTATTGGTTCCCAAAAGAAGCGCATTTTGTGTGCTGCTAGCAGCACGAAAAATTACATCCGTCTGAGCGAGACCTTATCATCATATATGAGCTTCCAGAAACTTTAAAAAAATGAATTATTGTGAAATAACCCCTTTAAAATTACAATTTATATGCCTCACAACTTCCCAAAAGAGACAAAAACACTGTATTATAAAAGTGATACATTTATTGGCTGGGAAGAACCATTCTAATTGCAACAGAGCAAGTTTAAAGATAATGAAGTGAGAGCAGAGCACAACAGACCAAAACATTACATCCACCTGCCTAGTATTGTATAGGTCGCCCTCAAGCTGCCAAAACAGCTTTCACCCATCAAGGTATTTACTTCACAAGACTTATAAAAAGGGTCTCGTGGCTCAAGATGATAGCAGCCGATCCTTCGGTTCCTGTTGTGAAGTCAGACCTCCGTGGCTGAGACTTGTTTTGCCAGCATATCCCACAGATGCTTGACTGAATATATGACTCTTGGGCTGGGTTCACACAGGGCAGATTTGCCACGGTTTTGCCGCGGATTGCCGTTGCATATCTGCTCTGCGGCAAAACCGCTGCATTTGCAGTGCAATGCAGCACAAATGAGATTTGCCAAAAAGCTGTTCTCACAGTGCGGATTTTTTCCGCACAGCCGCAGTGCGGAAATGGAACTGCGGCGCGATTTTAAAAGATGCAGCATGTCCATTCTACGGTCTTTTCTGCAGCACTTTTTTGTCCATAGACCTCTATGGATGCAGCCAAATCCGCACCAAATACGCGGCAAAAAGTAAAAAAGTGCTGCGGAAAAAAATGAAAATCCGCAGAAAAACCTGCAAGCCCAAATTAACCTTTGAAGCAGTTTTGCCACAGAAGCAGTTCTTCTGCGGCAAAACCGCTACGGAAAAAGCGCAGCAAATCCGCCCTGTGTGAACCCAGCCTTAGGGCTCATTCACATAACCGCATATGCACACAGCATATTACGCACATATTTTTACGTGCATAATATGCAGTGAAAAGAACCCATTGATTTCATTCACAGCTGCATATTTTTCGGTCACATAAGAAAACCGCAGTATTACGTACAGAAATAGCCCATTGAAATAGACTTGCGTAAATGCATTTGCATATCCGCTGCAGATTTGCACTTTAACCTAAAAAAGTTTCAGCCATTTTTTGCGCACATAAATATGCAGTGTTTTAGTGTGCAAAAAACGCTGTTTCGTGCGGAATATGCAATGAATAGTTTCAGTCCGTAAATACTCGCATATGTGAAAAAAAGAAACCCGCGTATGGCAAGTTAATGAGCCCTTACTGTAAAGAACTCTAATCTCCATGTTAATATTAACACACTGGACACAATTTTCTATCACTTGGTTGCTATTCTGAAAGACGCAGGTATTTATCTTTATGGTATTTCCATAATATGTAACTAAGAAATAAGTGAAGAGAAGTGAAAAAAAGTGATACAAATGCTCGATCCATAGCAATGTTCCCTCATATGACTCTCAGCTTCTCATCCTGAAGCTTTTAATATTTCTACTTGTGATTCCAGAAAAATACTTGAGTAATTGAAGTAGTGGAAAACGTGCTATTAATTATTACTTAAAGACTCATTGTATCTGTTTTGCCACGTTTGTGTTTGGCTGGAGGCAGCTGTATTTGCCTGCAGTGATGTCATATTTCCACACTGGTTTTTGCTGACTATGTTTAGCTAGAAGAATCAGGGCAGGTAACATTTTTTTCCTCTTTAGCTTATTATATTTCTTGATGTTTCAAGATTTTCTAGTACTTTTTATTACCATTTATATAAATAACCAAAGTATATTACCGGTAGTGCTTGTCTAGGCTTAGAACCTTTTTTTTTACAACAGGTTAAATGACTATGCTCTGGGTGATACTGGAAATGCAGACGTGTCACTTACGGGTCTGCTTCCAGTGCCGCATGTTGATAAGATGCTGTCCAGTTTTCATGTTGCAGGAAGGAGGTCCACTATGTCAAGTTAAGTCATTTTTAAGGTTAAGATTTGATTGTGGCTTTGATTTGATTCATTGTACTTTATTACGATGTTTAGGCCATATAGTTCTTAAATAGGCGTTATATTACTGATTTAACTAAATGCTATCCTTAAAGCATGCACTATTGCATTATATATATATATATATATATATATATATATATATATATATATATATATATATATACACATTTGCAGGCTTCCCTCTATTGTAGCCTATGGGAGTTACAGTAAATATTTTATTTGTAACAAGTGTCTCTTGTCACGACACCCTTTAAGGCTGCTTTCAGATGAGTGTATGAAAGCACATTTGTAATACAGATCCATATAATGGAAGTGTTTGAAAATACATTACATCTGTATGTCATCAATTTTTTATCGGTGTAATTGCCCAAGAAAAAACAATACAAATATAAAGGCAAATATGCAAAAAATAGATGAGGCTGCATTTTCAAAAATGGCTTTAAAAAATGCATCCATATGATCAGCCCTGTAGATTTATACTAGCTCCGTATCACAGTCTCCGCAACATGGAGCTAAGGGCTTATTCAGACGAGCATGTGCATTAATACATTCGCCTGTACGGAACATATTTTCACATGAATGAATTTAGGAGATGGCACGAAGCAGGCTGATACTCCCGTGGTAGCCGATCGGTCTGTTCGTTCTGTACTTAGCAGTGAATTTTTTAGTTGTGACCCCCGTTCACACACTCGCTTATTACACCCTTCCCGTGGAACAGAATGACAATTAAATGCCTAATTAGGGCGAGCTGTCTTCTTTTCCCTCTGTTATACGCAGAGTAACGCCTTCCACCTACCTTATTTTAAGCTGTCATAGACTTCTATGGCAGCTTTCTGCGTAACACGAACGAAGTAGGGCAGGTTGCATCTTTTCATGGGTGAAGATTTTGCGCGGCAAAATCACGTTTGTCTAATCTATTGTAATCAAAGGCTTTGTTTCGTCACGCTATATGGGCAAGATTTTCATGTACGGAAATGCCTCCACAAATACGTTCATCTTTCAGCAGCTATTCGCCAAATGTAATAAAGGTACCTAGAGGGTACCTTTATTAACAGCCCTAAGTGCTAACCCAGAAATACAGAAACATCAGCTCCTCTAACTAGTTCCAAGTCATGTTGATGTGTGTGTGTATATATATATATATATATATATATATATATATATATATATATATATACACTTCTTCACTTCTGCCCTTGGTTCACTTGGGTAAGTTGTTGATGTGAATATATTCTCAGTAAGTGATGCCATGTAAATAGGATTATATGAGGAACATTATTAACAAATGGATGTCAATCATCTTAGAAGGGAATAACTTGTCACGTGTTCCTAAATTTGCAGGTTTTGATGGTCTTAAACAAGCCGATCTTCTATATTCCTCCCAGCTGAATGCTCTGGGTCTTACATGCCGGTCACAAGGAGAATCTCAGGCTGTAGCTGCTATTACACATCCCTCTATGTTGCATCCTTAGGAAGTGCTACACGCCGGTCTAACAGCTGTGGACATGTATATGAGGGAGGAAACAATGGATCCAGAGACAGGAGCTGCCGTAGATAAATTGGCCATGTGGTGAGGATCAGGGAAGTGAGAGCGCTTCTCCTGCTCCTAGCCCCCCATCAAGGCGTTCTTGTTCTGTTAAATAGATACAGTCCTACTGTATGCTTCGTCTCCTAGGATACAAAGATGGAGAGACTGTTGCTAGGTAACCCCCTCCCACATTCCGTTGCTGGCAGGATTGGGTCTGGGAAGCGCCTCCTTTCTGCTAGTTAACTCTTTGAAATTAATGGGAATGCAGCAGCTTGTTCCTCATGGTCATAGTCTGCTCCTAGTGGTGAAGAGAGGAACTGTCGTTAATCAGGACTTAATGAATGAAAGAGCCATTTACTGTCGTGTTGTTCTTCATGCTGAGTGCCTTGCTTCTTCCTACATAGATATCTCTATAGAGGCGAATGATACACTCAAGGAAAGAAAATCTGCAGTCTAAAAGAGGAACATAACACAGATTATTACACCTCATGATATATTCCAGTGCATGGTGTCAATATACTCTCAGTACAGTACTGGATCAGTACAGTTACATATCTATCTATCTATCTATCTATCTATCTATCTGTATCTCTCATCTATCTATCTATCTCATATCCATATATGTATCTAATTATCTCTCTCTCTCATATATATGTATCTAATCATCTATCTCTCTCATATCTATCTAATTTTCTCTCTTTCATATCTATATCTATCTTTCTAATATCTATATATTTATCTAATTATCTCTCTCATATCTAAACAATTATCTCCTCTCTCATATCTATCTATATTTATATCCATCTTATCTCATATATATCTCCTATCTCTCTCATATCTATCTATCTATCTATCTATCTATCTATCTATCTATCTATCTATCTATGTATCTATCTATCTATCCATCTATCTATCTTTCTCATATTGATTTTTATGCAATATCACTGCATTTTTTTACACGAATGTCAATGGAACTTTCTAATGTTAAAAACGCATCGCACAAAAATCGAGCACAAGCTGCTAAACTCCCTCCCACCTCCGGCCGCTGTCATTGGCTCCCATAGGAACCCATGCAGCAGACGATGTATTCCGGCCCAAAATAAGTTCCAGGACTATCTTTTGGGCCCGACGTAAAAACGTCCGGCGCTACATTGGCCGAGCGCTTTTACGTCGCAGGAATACGGCCATGTGATCTGATGCATTAGAATCCAATGCATCAGATCACAGCGAATATCGGCCGACTGTGAAAACGGTGAGCCGATATACGCTCATGGGAAAGAAGCCTCAAGCCCCCTTCACACGGGCATATTTGTGCAATACGCAGCGAGTAGAACTTTGGTTTTAGTGGGTTCGTTCACATGCATGTATTTTTTCAGTGCGTCTCAGTTGCACAAAAACCTGGCAGCATGCTCTTTTTGGTGCACCCAAAGTCCCCATAGAAGTCAATGGGGAATGTGCAAGTGTGCGCACAATACGCTAGGAGATGCATGAAAAACCGTGCATAATTGCACAGGAAAAAGAACACATCTGGAACTCATTAGACTAATTAGCCATTTAAATTGGTGCATCTTTGTTTGCTGCTTACAAATGAATATGCAAATGTGCAAATGTGCAGCACTCATGTGCACAGACATACACATACGCACTTGTGAAGAGATGATCGCTCAAAATTTGTTCAAAAGATAACGAACTGCAGTTTTGAGCGTTTATTTTGCATAAACTACTAAGTAGTTGCTCAGCTACTTAGTAGCTTATTAGCATGCAAATGAAGCACTTCGCTGAATGCAGATAACAGCTGGAGGTCTGTTATCTGCATTCAGCTCCATAGTAGCTGAAAGAATGCTATCAGTGCTTTCCCGCAGAGAACTCAGTGTGCGGTCTGATAAGACTGCATGATGATTTTCAAGTTAACTTGAAGCCAGCGATAAACGAATAGTGCACAATGGACCCGCGTTTAGACACAGCGATTATTGCTTAAAAGATGGCTTTTGAGCGAATTTTGAGCGATAATCGTTGCGTCGAAATGGGCCTTTAGAGTTACAAGGCAGGATCTTCTAAGGAATTATGAACATTAGCCATGCAGTGGCACAGTGGATACCATCCTAACCATACAATGGTGGAATTGTGATAAGCAGCACTATTTAACTGCAAAAATTACCTCTTTATTGTTATAATTTATAGATTAATCTATAAAATCTAATCACAGATCATATGTTACAATTACATGTTAGGAAGTAGTAAAAAAAGAGAAATGGCAATTTCACTTATTATACATAGTATATATACCCACAAACGGGTATTTGTGTGTATAGTGGCTTTCCTACTAGTGCACTGCTTCTGCTGCTTACCATATCAGTATTATAAAGGCTACCAGCAAGCACCACTAGGGGGAGCTCCCTGCATACAGATATATACAGCTTCCATTGAGCTGCCCTTTTTTAGGGGTGTTGCTTGCAGCTGTGCATTTACAGGGCTGACAAAAATAAAATAGGGCAGGAGGAGAGCCCGCAAAGTGGGCCGCACTATTATCAGAGCACAGATGGAAATGTCTGCATCTTATCTGTAAATGGTTGAGACTTTTAAATGCATACTACAAGAGAGAAGATGACTTCATACTGTTGCATCACTTCCTGCGCAGAAAGTGACCACTTCTCTTTAAAGAGTGACTAATTCTTGCTATAAAATAAATCAATAAATAAAGAAGTCCCACGTTCAACACAGGTATCGTATAAACTATGTACTTATACTCTGATCACTTATTTGTAAATCTGTTGGGGATAACGAGACGTGTTAGAGAAATGATTCCAGAATATACTGTGTTTTCCCAAAAATAAGACACTGTCTCATATTACAGTGTTTTATTTTCAGGGGGTGTCTTATACTCTCCTGGCCCACTGCGTCTGAGTCCCTCGCATTTGCCTCTACTGCTGAGTCCTCAGTGTTGACATATCACTCTCTTTCTGGTGACGGGGTTTTGAATACCCCCCCTCCAGCAAGTGAGTGCTGTGATTGGATCACCAATGCTGCTGGCTCAGCCAATCAGAGCCGGTGCTTGATAAACCAATCACAGCTATTCAGTGATGTCATTCATACGCCGTGGGCTAGGTGAGTATTGATGCTTGTTTTTCGTGCAGTTTAGCTAGGGCTTAATTTTTTTGGGCGGGGGGGCTTATATTTCAAGCCTCCCCCTGAAAATTGGGGTGGAAGTTATTATCGGGGTAGGGCTTATTTTCGGGGAAACACTGTATCTATTTAATTTTGGAAACTAAATTTGAGTCCCTAATCCAAAGTTCCCTGACATCCATCCCTCGGTTCCAGCAACTGTTCAGTGGACAGTTACTACTTATCAAAACTGGTAAGTGCTAGATATCCCAGCAACAGAATCCAGACTCTCATATGTTTTGGTCCAGCTAGTTGTGTGCATGTGATTTACTTAACTACCGTTATCTTAATAAAAGTTATATGGTAACTTACCTTTCACCCACATCGTCTTTGTATTTGTACCTTGTTAGTGATTACAATTTGGGATAGTCTATTTAGATCCCCACTATTTTTGCCTTTTGTTAATTTTGGCCACAAGCAGCTGCTGTAACATTTTTGTTAAACCCAAAGCAAAAAGTAATTCATGGATACCGTATTTTTTGGACTATAACGCACCGGGTTTAGACAACAGAAAACAGGAAACATATTTCATACTAATTTAAACATTTCTCGGGGTCTAAGAAGGTGGAGGGGCTCCCATCATTAACTTTAGTGTTCTAGTACAGAATAGGGGGCAAACAGTACCTGTTAAACCTGTGGCACAAGTGCAAGTTTCCACTGCTGCACATACATTGTACATGCAGATGACACACAGCTTTACAAAATACACACACAGTCTGCAGCATGCACATATACACATACAGCTCTGCTACCTGCACAAACACATGCAGCTGGCCTGTTAAACACTGATTTTATTAATTTATCCCTACATACAGGTAATAAATGACCCCCTCCAGCTGATTAGGACATCATCTACAGTCCTGCTGCTACTGCAAGAGCTTTGATCTTTGCTGTTGTCTGTCCTTGTGTGTACAGAAGGGGTACTGCACCCTGGGGAAGATGTGTGAGTGATCTCCAATGTTATCTGTTGGAGGGGACTGATTTGGCAAGGGGAGGGAGCACTGTGCCACTGCAGTATATACGTCTGCAGAGTTCTCTGGATGATTGTGCAGTGTGCTGTATCAGTGCACTTTCGGATCATTAAGTCAGTGGTCAGGGGTCTCTGGATCTATCAGACTCCCCCCCCCCCCCCCCCCCCTTCCCTGCCACTGGACAATAAAACCTTGCTGAAAACTGTTTTATAGTCAGAAAATACAGTATCTTCATGTAAAGTTGTCTACTGGTGAGCCTTAATATTCTGTCAAAACTTGGGAGACAGTAGAGGGACCTTCTATGTTCTGCCAGGCCAGCCTGATCCAGTTATCCAACATCTCAACATTGAATTGAGTTATTTAAAAACCCACATCCATGGCCGTCTGCTCTAAAATTTGTGTCAACCAATTTTATTTAAAATCTCTCCAGGTAAAACTGTGTTCTGGATATATTCTTATAGAACACCATGGTTTCTTTTCTGCACAACCCACAGATCAAATCAATTATGCACTTAAAATAACGTTTAGACTGCGGGCCTGTGTCACAAGCCTTCCAGAAGAATCAGTGTTTTTATGCTAATCCTTTGAGTTCTAAAGGTGAAAGACCCTGAGAGTGTATAATCCTCGGGATTACCTGTTGGTAAATGAGGTACATACTTTAACCTATCGATTGCCTAATGTTTGCTGGCTGGAAACACTGAGAAAATCAGCAACTTTTATGCACAAAGTAGAATTTTAACTGATGAACCCATTAAAATTTGCAGCTCCAAAAATAGCATCTATTCAGCATAATGCTATGTTGGCATCTCGATGCCACCTGGATACCCACAGCAGTGCAGTCTTGAGAGGCCTTTAACCCTTCTGTTGCAAAAGGAGCAGAAGCATTAACTGCAAAATTTGATACATTGCACAGTTGCAGGCATGTAAAGCATTACACGTCTTCATGGGGTTTTGTTTTCAGGTATAGTAGCTTCCATGATTCTGTATACAACTAGAATATAGGATATTGCAACTGCAAAAGGAAACATTAACAGTTGTCCTCCTTGTCTTGCTATGTCTGGTGTAGTTCTGCTTCAGTAGGTACTACTCCACCAGTTTATCTATACTGTTCATTGATAGAGAGATGTTATAGTCCTGATAGTTGCATTGTTGCTTCAGTTTGTCTTTGTAGTTTGCACCCTGGAAATGTAGCCAAGAAAAAGGGTTTAGAAAACCATTTTCCAAATAGAGCATCTTATTAGGGAATTCTGAGTTAATAAACAGTGTTTCCCATTCAGAAACCTCCTCTACCCGAGAGGAAGGCAACTACTTGGGGCACCACTTACGCTGGGATCCTGTAATGTAGGGGGGTCAAACACATAGCCAGCAGGCAGAATATCATTTCTTTTCTTCCACTTGTGCATGGTACGATTGCTCCTTAAGTCATGGACAGAGGTTATTGCTGGATTACAGACTCTATAATGCATACTTTAGACTCTGTAATATAGCAATAACCTCTGTCCATGACTCGAGGAGCAGTCGTACCATGCACAAGTGGAAGAAAAGAAATGATATTTGGTTGAGTTTGACATATGCTCTAATGCTTTAATTCTTCTTCTGAAGTGCTACCAAGGAATCGATCACTTGCAGCAGGGTTCCCCCATAAACAACAACTGATTGCTGGGGGTCTCAGTAGCAAAACATCTTGGAGTCAGTTTATTGAAAGGTCAGGCTTCTAATGAAAACAGATTTACCAAAGCAGACAACCCTTTTAACATTGCAAAGTATACATTAATGTGAGGGATGTTTGTGTGCAGTACTTTGGATAGAAAGTCATTGTCAGAAGAAGCAGAAAATATTGGTAACATTATCTCTGGAGTTGATCAACAAGATACATCTTACATAAACGTTTGTATTAGCTTGTGTTATATTGTAGCAGAAACATTGTGGCACTATGCGGTATCCAAATTGTATGGGTATTAGTGTATCTTGAGACCACCAGGAACTCCTGGTGGAGTCAAGATTGACAGGGGGGTGACACCCCCTGTTGCTAATTGTCTGCACAGCTTTGTGGGCAGCAGGTCCTGGAAGGCCAGTTCAGCCACAAGGAAAATGCAAGGGCTTACAGTGATAGTTATACATCGGCCTGGAGTTGCAGCCATGCAGCCGCTGGTGCACATCACACCCCCAGCGCCGGCACATAAATGCTGGTGCCCTTCTGCTATGGCTTTCATAGTTAAATATCAGGCGGCAGCACGGAGTCCAGAGGTTGGTGGGAGAAGCTGTCTGACAGGCGTCCGGTGCATTGTGGAGCAGCACTGGGGGAAGAGTGGTGTGAGAGGCACCGGCGTCCACTGCACAGCCAGACAGGAGGAAATTGTCAGCTGCTGTGGCGGCAGGACAGAAAGGCATGCTCTGTGACAGGTGAGGGCTAATCCGTCGGGGTTCCCCAGGGACGAATCTCTCTGAATTTCGGTAGAAACCCAGCAGTGATTGTCCATGCTGCAGAATATGCATAGCTTTGTTGCCGCAGCTATGCACACACTGCTGCTAGGACCTTGTACACTTGATCCAATCGGGAGCTGGGGGTGTGACAGGGGCGTTCTCCCTGCCAAACCCCTAGTTCCTGGTGGTGTCAAGATACAATAATACCAATTGTATGTATAAAAGCTTAGAAAAGTGCCACAACCTGTGCTAGCCTCCAATTCTCATAATCCTCTCCTTGTATGATCGCACTCTATTATATATGTCTTTAACAAAACCCAACAAATCTACTGATCCGTATTACAAGAGTATTTGCATCATACATAGTAAAATAGTATGCAAGGCTGAAAAATAATATATATAATATATATATATAACAATAATAATCTTTATTTGTATAGCGCCAACTTATTCCGCAGCGCTTTCATGCATGGATAAATGGAAAAAAGAAAAAATGTCCATCCAGTTCAGCCTGTTTCTAGACCCCCCACCTTGTTGATGCAGAGGAAGGCATCAACAAGGTGGGGGGTCTAGATCAACATTTGAAAGTTCCTACCTGACTCCAAGAACCAGATCAACAACCCCGCTGGTTATTTAATGTCTATATCCTGCAATGTCATAGCTCTCCAGAAAGACGTCTAGTCCCTTCTTAAACTCCTCTATGGATTTTGCCATCACCACGTCCTCAGGCAGAGAGTTCCACAGCCTAACTGCTCTTACAGTAAATGAAAACCTTCTTTCCTCTAACCATAGAGGATGCCCTCTTGTTACCGTCACAGTCCTGGGTATTTTTCAAATGCTTTAGGAAAATCCAGATATACAAAATCAATAGATTCTCCCAGCTCCAGCCTAGAACTTACTTCATTGCAGAAGCTGATTAAGTTGGTCTGACATGATGAACCCCCGCTGCTGAGGAGTTATACATCATAGACATTTAGAACATACCCACAGAACATGTGATAGATGCAGATTTCACCTCTGGCACCCAGACCTGCCCCCATAATAAAATACCCTGACTCCCACGCTACCTGGGGAGGCAGCTGCCACCAGTGGGTCCTATTAGACATTTATAACATATTGAGTGTATTTGCTATAAATGTCTAAGATGGAAATAGCCCTTTAAAGTCTGCTACAGTGTTCTACACATGTGCTATTGGTCTCACGTCATGAGGCTACAATTCATACCCCTTTACCCCTATTCCCTGTACATTGTGAGATTGTATGTTGGAGTCCTCTTTCCTACGCTTGACCTCCATTTACCTTGTAGTGGAATGAATGATATGTTCCATTGTTTGTTAAAAACACATTAATTGCATCTCCTATTAGAGAAGATAATGTGTGTGTATGAATAAATAATAATTGGCTAACTTTTTACTAAACTGTTAGAAATTGGTCTCTAAGCATTTATCTCACGTTCATCCACAAACATCAGATACTTATCCTACATTTATTGGAAACAAATGTTGCCTCTTTGAAGCCTCAGCTCCCAGTATCGGCACTGAGGTGCTGAATTTTAATCAAGTTTATTAGAAAATTAGAGACTGTATCGTGTTCAGTTATTTAAGGTATATTTATATACTCCCAGGAAACCCCTTTAGACATCTCTCTGTTTTAAATGCTTTAATTAATTTGCATTGTAATATTAACATGGTGCTGACAGCATTATGATTCAGTCTACATTGCCAGCACTCCTGACCCCAGAGACCGTCAACCAATGGATTACATCAGTTGAATGACTTGACAAAAGTGTATGTGGATAGTCTGGCTCTGCTGGTATAAACTGGATGATATTGTTGAGTATTATCAGTATCACTGCTGTACACTATAGAAATCATGTGTGTGAATGTATACTTATTTGCTGTACTTGTGAAGACATTGACGTGTTCAAGCACGAATATTGTAGGGACATGAAATAAGGTCCCCACAAAACTGACCATGCTAGATAATAGATAATAGAAAGGATGTGTGTGTGCGGTTGTCAATGGAATCTCTTACTTCAAGGCAGTAAATTATTACTTTGTCTAAGAGTCCATTTGGTCTAAATACATACTTGTAGGATGTGTCCCATTAATATCTATGATTCAGACACACACCTGTCATATCCACACTCTCATGTTCAGCCAGCATCACTTTATCTAGTTTTAGCAATCACAGAGGCGC
The DNA here is from genome assembly GCF_035609145.1 of Eleutherodactylus coqui. Classification (NCBI taxonomy): domain Eukaryota; kingdom Metazoa; phylum Chordata; class Amphibia; order Anura; family Eleutherodactylidae; genus Eleutherodactylus; species Eleutherodactylus coqui. Next base: position 144,687,591 of record NC_089839.1, read on the forward strand.
CATCTTGGTTGACTGATGATTAACACTTAAAGAGGACCTGTGGTGTCCTCAGGTCAGTGGGGATGACCTTTTCTTTTCTCTCTACTTCCCTGTATGAAGTCATGTTAGAATAAGGTCTCATCACTTTGACTTGTCAAGCATGTGGTTTCCAATGCTCGCTCTAAATGAGTGAAGTCAGATTTGATTGACAGTGAGTATTGGGGACTGCCCACTTGACAGATTCAAAGCATCGGCAGCTGAAGCTAATGGGAATTGGTACAGGGTGAATGGGGGAGTGGAGAGTCAGCAGGGCTGTAGCTGTAAAGCTATGCATCCCATCCCGCTGACAGTTGAAATATAAAGCACCCAAGATCCTCTGTACATTTGAATAGCATTGTTCTACATAGCAATTATCACTAAAACTCAGCATTTACTGCACTGGTATCTGGCAGACTCCATGTATTTCTAAAAAGTTCAGTCATGTCTGCCAACCCATATAGGATTTTTAAACCCCGCAGTAGCAAGAAAATACTAGACCCTTCTAAAGACTGAACTGATATTTTGAAAACATTAATGATTTAATATTCTTCATTTAACAAACATTAACATGGTTGTCATTTGTAATATTGAGAAACGTCAATACTTGTGTCATGTCTTGTTGAACATCTTCCACTGTTCAGACAGCCGGGGAATGACAGGTGATTTGAATGAGGGATACCTTCATTTCCATTTCTGCTTATAGCATTAACTGTGATGAAATATCTGGAATGTGGCCTCCCAGTGGTTCTTTTGCTGTTTCCATCTCCATTCATTTGGAAGATGTATATTCTGTTTCCTTTAGCTATCGATAAAATATCTTCTTTCTTGTTCAAACTGCATCTAGAAACTTAGAAACTATAGTATTAATAAGGGCAACAATCAATGGAAATGAGTAAGCACCATTAATTGGGTTTTCCCATGAAAGACATTTATGGAACATCACTTCAATGTGTCATATAAGGGAGATGGAACAATACCTCTGCAGTGCCACCTATTAGACCGCAGCATTCGGAATGTGTCATAAACACTTGGTCAGTTGACTTGTGACCACCCGGATCTCTAGAATGGTGGAGCCCAGTGGTCCATTTCCCTGCAGGGCCGTCAACTCTTCATAATAGTGTATGGGAACTACAGAAGCTGCTAAGTGCGCTCTACCCATTTCCATAGTTTCTACAAGGATTTGGCTCTTTGTTCCCATAGATGCAGGTTTTCCTACTACCTCAGATCTACTATCTGCCAGTCCTATAACAGGTTTATCCACACTTGTCTTTAATAATAAAGGAGTTGTTCAGTTTGGAGTGAAGTGCTGAGTGCAGGACCGCTCTTGTTGTTGCCTTAGGTTTTGGCTAGCAAGTGCTCATTGAGAAAGCTCTCAGGAGGGAAAGATGCTCTTTACAGCAGCTCTCCAGTCTGGTTAATGTAAGGGAGCCCAACGTGAGAGCCTCTCGTACTTCCATGTGCCACAGTTATCATATGGAAAGAGGCCATCGATGCATATAAATCCTTTAATTCATAAGGAGAAGGATTGTGCAGTGGGACTCTCTCTGCACTGTAACATGCTGGCAGGACTAATTCCTTGTATTCATCAATGTTTTGAAAACGGTATAAAATCCCACATTTTTCAATCACCTAAACGCTTTTAACTCTTTCACCACTGTGACAATAAAACCTGAATTATAAAATTAAAAATATTGACATTACATCTCCTGTAAGTCTTTTAGAAAGCAAACACCTGCCGCATTGTGAAAATGACAATCCTGATCTTACGCTCATGGGCACCGTCATGCAATTTTGTGTCAATATGCAATGTTCTGTGAATGGAAGCATTTACATTTGTGGATAAATGTCTGACTGAAACTGGGCCTAAAATGCACAACACCTCCTTGAAATAAAACGTTCAGCATCTGCAGAGTTTATACATGCCTCTTATGATTATGTCTTCATGCATACAAATTGACAAAACCATTGAAACTGAAGAGACCAAAACTCTTAGTGATCGCTTGTAAACATTCAAGTCATGAAGTGGGCAGATGACCTGATTAGGCTCAGGGGCTGATTAGATAAGGAACTGCTTCTGTATCTTCTCACCAGCGCATTATGGGCATATTTATGAGCACATAATACAAACAAGTGCCCTGGTCTGTCTGCGGGTTCTGCTGAACCAAACTCAGAGCATCTTTGGGATCTGTGATGCTTTGAGTTTGAGTCTGTAGACCCACAATGGGGCTGGGAGACTTTCTGTTTTACAGGTGTATAAATGTGCCCATAATATCCTCATGTGAAAAATGGTCCTAGAAAAAGTTACATTAATAAGAAATAAAGTTTTTAGGCTTCACACGACCCCATTGGGTTTCTTTAAGGCTATTCATGGAGAGAGATGACTTGAACAGGATGGGATCTTTCCTGTTCGTATCCCTCTCTTACACGCATGCATAACTTTTCAAATTCCACAGCAATTCTGCTGTGTGTGAAATCACCCTTAGGCTTTATTCACATGAGTGTATATCGGACATGCTTTCACGCCCTGCCGATATACACTGCCCACCTGATGCATTGGTATTTCTGTGGCGTAAAAGCGCCCCCCGGCCGGCCAAGATAGCGCATACAAGTGCCAGGAAAGATAGGTCAGGAACTATCTTCCTGGCTGGAATACGGCTGTGGCTCCCATAGACCCCTATGGGAGCCAATGGTAGCTGCCGGAAAAAGGAGGTGGGAGGAAGTTTAGCAGCATGTCTGCTAAACTCCCACCCCCTTATCTCCTTCTGTCCGCCCCTTGCTGGCTGTTTGCAAGAGGAGGGGGTGGGACGGGTGGGAGCTAGTTGCTAAGTTTCTATGCGCTATCTTGACCAGCCAGGATTTTCCGACTTAAAACCCTAACTCCATACGGATTGAATGAGATATTTAAGAAAATCTACTAACTTAATCATAATTTCATATTTAGCATTTTATACATTTTTGAATAAATTAAGTTTTTAAAAAATTTTCATAGGTCACACATCTAATAGTATATAGTATATCATGCCATTTTCCAACTATTCGTTGTCTCCCAATCAAATTGATATTTTATAATCCAATTGATGTTTTAAATGTACACTATTTTACTACAATGTATCAAGTGGCGATCCAGGTGAACCAGAGAGCTTCATCTGCTCAAGAAGTCACTCCAGGTATACTAGATCGTGGACAAAAAATTTGTTTATGCGCCACCTTGGACACAGGGTGCCGTGGGATTTTCCAAACCAGGGTTAACGAATCGTGCACCAAGTGAGTTATTTTTCACCTTCTATATTTATTGGATTAACAGAATTTAAACACGAGGTGCAATTCTTACACTTTTCTATATATCTTGACCAGCCGAGCACCTTTACGCCACGGGAATACCAATGCATGAGATGGGCAGCATATATAGGCCGGGCGTGAAAGCGTGGCTGATATATGCTCGTGTGAACAAAAAAGCCTAAGGGTGCGTTCACACACAGTAGAATTAGCACACTAGCTCCCACTCTGTTACACCCACTTCCCTTGCCGAGAGCCAGTGAGGGGGCGAAAAGGGGTAGAAAGTTTAGCACAGCTAAACTGTCTTCCCCCGGCTCAATGGCAATCCGGGCTTGGCATATATGCGCCAAACCTGGGCTGTCTGTAGGGGCACACAGACAGTAGATTTGTGCCTCCGTTCACGTGATTTTTCGGTCGCGCTGTGACCGTGACATAGCCAAGCGAAAATTGCTATGCTGGTGTCAATGAGCCCTTAATGTGATTTATCTAGGATCTAGTCCTTATTGCCATGGGTTCCTCAAAATTCAAAAACAATGGTACAATAGTGCTGTTTTTCTTTTTTTCATTCTACCCACATACATTTTATAAAAGTTTTTCATTACATTATATGGCACATTAAGTGGAACCAGTCAAAAAAATATAACTTGTCCCACAAGGATCATGTCCTCATGTAGCTATGTCAATGAAAAAAGCTATAGCTTTTGGAAGGTGGGAATGGAAACTGGCAACAAAAAAAAATGTCCGGGAAGGGGTTAAATTCATATTCCTGCCAGTGAAAGAGTTAATAAAGTTCAGGTGGGTATTGTTGTCCAAAAACAAGTACATTTTAGGAGGAGCAGAGGATGCAATCTGATACTAGAAAGTGTAAAGACCAGGAGTTACATTACAATGTTTCCTTCTTCTTTCTGAGAGAGCAGTGATATCTTGGAGCAAGTTTCCTTATGATGTGCTCTAACATTTAACAGTAAGTGATTTTGAGCATATCTGACATAAATCCATTGCAGGACAAAGATAACGATGAGCGAAAACAGAAATAAAACCACCACAAAGTAAACAATAAAAAATAATGAACAAACAAAACCATAAAGCGCATGAAAGGTCAGGCTGGTTGGGTCTCTTGGTCTTTCCTGCCATGACGGCGGCTGTTTCTAGGTTTCTCCCGCACACATGTGAATATCAAACCTGGTGAAATGATTCTAACGGTTATATCTTATAGTTCAAACAGGAAGGAGGAAACAGTCAAGTGATGGGAATATAAGAGACTTTTCCTCTAAGTGTCAAGGACTAAGTGATCTGGATAGTGTTCTGAGCCTCTTTATATTGGTGCTTCTTTGTTGTTTATCTTCAGGGATGACCCTATATAAGAGTGCAGTTCAGTTTCTTCATCCTGTTTGATACAATGTTGCTTCATAGTCTGTGGAAATGTGGATCTTTGTCCTACAAGTGTGAGACAAGTGCACAAGTAGTTGCTGCAATAATGCCAATATGATGAAAGAGTCCAATGTGCTGGCCGCAATCATCATGGATACAATACAAGTTTAGGACTAGAGATGAGCGAGCACGCTTGGATACAGCAGTTACTCCAGCGAGCATTGCTCTTCTCGAGTAACTACTAACTGGTCCAAGAGTGCTCAGGGGGGAGGCGGGGGGAGCGGTGGGCAGCAGGGGTTAGCGGGCGGAGGAGAGAGAGAGATCCTTCTCTCTCTCTTCCCCCCGCTACCCGCTGCTCACCTCCCCCCCTTCCCCGCCGCCCCCCTGAGCACTCTTGGACCAGTTAGTAGTTACTCGAGAAGAGCAATGCTCGCTGGAGTAACTGCTGTATCCGAGTGTGCTCGCTCATCTTTATTTAGGACCTCTGTACTTTATTTAGCCTAGTATCAGGCAACTGAAGCCATTTTCAGACAAAAAGTAGTATTTTGAATGGCAACATAGTTGGATAAGATGAGAGAGGGAAGGGCAATCGTTATCAGCTGGAGAGCACCAATCATACCCTTTCCTAAGACCCTTTGCAAGAGACTGGTTAGTGTGCTAGAAAATAAATGACCCAAATTTAAGGCTACACGGACATTATGGTAGTCCAATTAAATAGCAATTCAGCTAAATCCTCTAGAACAGTACGATTGTTCCTGTTCTCTGGTAAAACTTTTTCTTTATTGATTTTAAATACCGCTAGTTATCGTCTCCATTCTTGAAACGTAATCATGAGTGTTTATCCCCATTTCTTTCTTCTTCCCTTCCATATTTGTTTTACAACTAATTCCCCCCCCCCCCCCCTCGTTTTCCTTTTTGCTTTTCCAATCCTGCACCCTCATATTGTCAATTATCTGACAGACTCTGCAAAGTCAGTTTTCCTCAGCTGTGGGATCTTGTTTCATTTTATTTGATTATTACTGAAAATGTAGTTAAGAGTTAAAAAAAGGAGGGGGGGGGGACTAATTCTGTACTTCTTCCCCTGTCCCATTACTTTGTCTAGATCTTCAATCAACAAGTGGGTAGTTACTCTGTAGAAACCCAGTGTGCTCTTCGGCCCACTATACTCGCCATAGCTTGTATACGCGGTATTAGAAACAGTATTATTATATTATTGAACATATTGAACAGTATTTAGGGAAAGAAAGAACAAAGAGCGCATTTACTGAAAATTGATCCTTTTAATTTGAAAGTTTCACAATTCGACAAGCTTAAAGTATACAATCAAATGGAATTTTGAACACTGTAATACCGATATATGCATTGAACACTTCTAAAGCTGGAAACATGGCTGAAAGTTATTTAAAAGAAAACGTTTCTATCTTTCCCTTACCACCTGCAGACTGGCAAGAGCGATATTGGTCTGTGATTCCCGGCCCGATAAAGCTCTCGCATTCCATGGGAAACCCCTGGATGTGAGGCATTTTCATATGAAAACAGCCTCACATCCCTGCAGGGGTTTCCTTAATCCCATTATTTTCAATGGGGCAGTAGCAGCACCGGTCCCATTGAAAGCAATGGGAGAAGATCACGCTGCTCTGCCATTGTCACAGTGTTCAGTGATGAGGAGACTACCCGCGGGGATGAAGGAATCCCCTTTCACAGCTGTTACAGCAGTAGCAGAGGAGCACGATCTTCTCCTTATGTTTTCAATGGGGCCAGTGGCAACAATGGGCAATATCGCAAAAAGAATAGGCATTCTGCAATTTTTTTTCACGCAGCATCACAGGAGTGAAAACATCGCAAATGAGAATGAAACCATGGAAATTCATTGGTTTCCTAATCATGCGTTTTTACTCACTCTCGCAGCGCCAAAAAAACGTGCGATTTCCTTCATGTATGAAGCCTTTTGCTCTAGAACTATAGTGTAAAAAAGTCTTGCCTTTTTCTGCTGCCCTCTTCAGTCAGTGGGCTTAAAGGAGAAGTGGGCCGTCTGTGACCGGACAAATGTACTATTGTTTTATACCAGAAACACATCTACACCAAATCATGGCATAGGTTTGACTCTCTGGAGCACAACGGCCAATATGTGACAAGTTTATTAAGAGCTGTGTGTCTCCACATTAGTTGCATCTTACACGGCACTCAGGACAACATACAAAATACTGGTCTTGGGGAAATGTGCCCCAATTTCTGTATTGTGGAGAAAGAAAGCAAAGGAGCTTCAGGCTGCAGTAACACAGGATCCTGCATTGAGCAGGGGGTTGGACCCGATGACCCTGGATGCAATTCAGTGGAAAAATCCATAACAAACCATGGCAAAATCCAATGTTATGGATGCAGATTTTTTTATTATGCAAATCCCTTGCAGAAAATTTGCCCCATTTACACCCTGTGTGAACATCCCCCATGGCTTCCTTCACATATTTTGGGGTTGTTTTAAGGGCTGGTAAAAATGCCATGGATTTCATGCATTTTTTTAATAACCTTTTTATTGTAGCTTTTATTTTTTTGTTCCCATATTTTTAAAAATGTCACGGACCCCAAAAGTGCCTAACAAATGAAGAACAACACCACAAAGAATTTACTATTTCAGCAGTTTAATATTTCCCTATTGACTTGCAGCTAACATCTAGCCGAGACGATTTTTAATGGAAAAAAAACATGGCATAAAACACCCAGAGAAATGCCATGCATGAAATTGCCCTAATGGAGCTTTCTGGGCTTCATACAAAAGTTACATTTACCTGCAAATAGCATCATTTAGCAAAAAGAGCTAATGCTCATCTTCTAATCCCTGCAGCGTCAGCGCCATTACTTCATTATCCCACTCCAGTCTTGGTTTAAATTGGCTGGAGCTGTGACATATCGGCAAGTGACCACTCCAGCCAATCACTGGCCACACTGATTAGTAAGTATTGCACATGACGGCAACTCTGGACTAGTCAATCTGGAGGAAAGTATTAGCTTTTTTGCGAAATGATTTCATTAGAAGGTAAAAGTATATGTTGTACAAACCCTATATACCATTTTATAATCCAATTGTAGCTTAATCAGTAATAACTATTGATGTCAGTGAGCTTTTAATGACAGCTATCATTCTGTTCCGAACAAATATGCAATCTTTTTCTAGTGGCTCTTTAAAATGCATTTCACTGTTCATGTTGTATGCTCATTTCAGGAGATTTCCATTGTTCTCCGTTAGAATTGGAGCCATACAAATGTTACAGTGAAATGTGACTTGTCAGTCCATGTGTTGCATCTTCATTATCCAACTCCGTGTTTTCCAGCCATGGAATGCACATCAGAGGACGCGGTGGAGCTGGGGCCTAGGGCTTGTACTGCCAAAGCAGAATTGTCATTTTGGTTTAATTGGGAACACACTACTATTCAGAATAGCAATTACAGCAGATGTAGAGTCCAGAATGAGTGCAGTATATGTGTAGGGGCTGTGCAATAATTGACCAGGATTCTTATCTTAGACCTTTGTGAGGGGATTAAGTCAAAGAATATTAAATAAAAGCAAAGGGAAAAAAAAGCGATTCTTCATTGGCGATTGGCCACGTGGCTACAGTATCTTCACATCTCCATGTACTAAGCTCTGGAGATAGGGAACTGTAGTGGTCTTGGAAGTAGAAATGGATGATGAGGCAAGAGAACAAGTCATTTGTGCTGCTGGAAATAGTTGTGCCGAGTATTTGAAGATAACGGGAGAAGGAAGTGAGGGCGGCATGATTAAGGGATTTAGGTGTCAGACCGAGGATTTCAAATTTGATTCAGGAAGGAATAGAAGAGCAGTAAAGGATTTGCATAGTGTAGTGGCAGATAAGGAGAGGTGAGGTAGGAACATCTATCTGGCAGCAAAGTTTTCTATCTATGGCAGAATATTTCACACCTGCATGTAAATGTACTACTACAATGAAGAAGAATGGTTCTGTTCCTGTGGTTGGAGTTTTGTTTGTTATTAGATCATTTACTGTCTTGTATTTCAAATAATTCTGTTTAGGAAAATTAAGAATCATATTAAAAATAAATAAATAAATGTGAAAGTTAGCAGCAAGTAAAAGTGACACTACAGCTGACTTGTAGTGTATTGTAGCGTTTGTATTATGACTACGATGCCCAGACTTCTAATGGTTCTACTGAACTGGAAGGTGGCCTGAGGCTATGTTCACACTTTCATCATGGTGTTCATTGCTACAGGAATCATCATGAGTAGAATGGATACATTTGCAAAAGATTCCATTGACCAATAATGAGAGCATAGGAAGCCTGATGGGAAGAAATGATGTAAGCGTGCGCAGAGCTAAAAGGGGTTGTCCGAGTTGTAAAAAAAATGATGGAGTAGGGAATGGTTATAAAATATCATAAGCTATACTTGCCAGTCAGATCCCCTGACAATCTAGCGCCGCTACTCCTGTCCTCACTGCTGGACTTTATTTAGGTTTACTGCAGCAGTAACATTCCATATACCTACTTTACTGCTGCAACTAATCACTGACCTCAGCTGATTGGCTGCAGCAGTCATACTGTATTTATATACAGAACGCCACTGCTGCAGACAAAGTAAGTGAAGAGCAGGGGTGAGGAAGGGATTGGAAGCTGGCGGGGGATCGGAAACAGTGGAGTATAACTTAGTTTGCTAGTTTTAATCGTTTTTGCTGCAGACTATGTTGTGGATTTTGGTGCAGATCTGAAGCAAATTAGCAACCTTAAAGATAGATAAATAACTAGTAGTTTACAAACCACATAAAGAAAGTAGAAATAAAAAAGTACAATTTATAATTAAACTCTTCAATTAAGTTTAAAGGGGTTTTCCAACTTAAAAAAAAAATGTGACCAAGCGTAGAAAATGACGTAAAAAAATAAAATAAAATTACTTACTCTCTAACTATGTCTCCGGTCCAGGTGGGCCAACAACAAAACACACGTCACTGCAAAAGGATTCCTCCCTCTAAAAACAAATGCTTTCTTCTAAGATGCTTTAAAAACATACCCAATATGACATACAACAAGAAATTAAAAATACACAAAGTGTGAATGCGCCTACACCATCAATTATCCAATCATATATCACTATATAATACAGCATGTGTGTAAAGATACCTCACGCACACGTAAAAAAGAGCCACTACCCATATCATCAGTGGAACTCACTAACAGCGCATGCGTGCCGTGACACAAGTACACACATACTCCGATCCAACACACTGCACTCCATGACTAGTTGTGTGTAAGCATAATGATGCCATAGGGACAACCCAATGGTTTCCAGGGAATATAACGCTTTAACTGAATGCCATGGTAACAAACAGGCGCACAAACGCCTATTGTTTAATTCTTAGTGCGTTATTAACAGCGGCATTTAAAACTCTACCTGGATAGCCTCTTTAGGTAAGATGGTTCCTCGGATCAGTAGCCTGTTACCTAAAACAGTTAATAGGGGAACAATTATGGCAGACCCACAGACATTGCCCTGCAGTATGTCCATTCTCAGTGACTGGGGATACTAACTATTCTAATTTAGGAGAGCCTTTGAAGAGGTAGGTTTACAGAAAGGTTTAGTTATCAAGCCACTTTGGCCATCTATTTTAATTTGCATGTCCAAAAAAGTCAGAAAAACGGACTCTGCGCACACACTGTATTACATAGTGATTCACGATTGGATGATTGATCGTGTAGGCAGGAAATGGGGATTTAAATATCCCAGCGTCTGCATGGTACGTTTGCCTTAATTATTTAGATGTTCGTAGCAATGGGGACTGGAATATCTGATGTCTCTATGTTCCCATAATATATTGATGATCTCAGTACTAATGAATCTGGGAGAAACGCGTTGTGACAAATTTATATGTAACATAGCATGTTAGGCTGAATGCAGACAATATCCATCTAGTTCAGCCTGAATCTCCCCCTTGTTGGTCCAAAGGAAGGCAAAAAAAACCCTAGTGAGCCAATTGCCTCCTATGGAGGAAAGAAATTCCTTCCTGAAGTGCTCGTGAATATAATAGATGGTCAACCGGGTTCAGCCACCTTTGAGTGGGGGTGCTCTTATCAGGGCGGTCGCCCCACACACAGGCAGGGTAACTGAGGGGTAATTGTAGGGATATCAGCTACCACCTGATTACTCCTTAACCAGACATGTGTCTGCATATATGCCATTAATATCGGTATGATTCTTCTAACTATGAGTATGTAATACTTACTGTTATCCTACCTGTTACCCTATATTGATTGATTATAAGCACACACACTTTATTTGTGTATTTTCAATGTATTGTTGTATGTCATATTGCTTTTTTTTAAAGCATCTTACAATAAAGTGTTTTTTAGAGAGGGGAATCCTTTTGCAGTAATATGGGAATTATGAGAATAATATAATTGCTATAGGACTGTAATAATTCTGCGCTCCAAACCTACAGGCCTTTACACAAAGCTTCCATAGGCTGAGCTCATAATATAATATATTCTCCACTTGTGCACATTGTTTTAGATGCACAGAAATATAACAACCCCTCCTGGTAGCATATACAGTGCAATGAGGCCTGACTGTGGCTTCTGGCATCGGACTACTTTAGGTGATAGAACTTCATCCTATGGGAAGTTCTGGACTACTTTGCAGCGGACAGTAAGCAGAATACAGAGAACTCGTACAAGTGAGGATCGTAGTCATTGTGATGGCTTTTCTTTTGGATTATGAGAATTGCTATTAAGGCCTAAATGGTTCTATTTTCTCCACTTGTGCATCAGTATAGATGCTAGAAGCACAGAGCTATGAAGAAACGGATTCTCGCAGAGGCTGAATGAATCTGCTTTCTCGTAGTATCACCTCCAATGTCTTTTCTGCATGTGCAAATATAAAACCTGTGAAAAATTGTCATTTTTAGGAACAAGATTACAAGAGAGTTTCTGCTTGTGAGCTGGAATATTCTTCATTTAGACAAGTAACAACAAATTATTGTTCTCCAAGGATACCTGAAATAAGTAAAACACTTAATGAAGATGTACCGACTTAAAGGAGTCCGCTGAAGTGTTTTGTCATTCGTATCCTCCAGGTGACAATAAAGATGAGAAGAGTTTTCTTCATCCTTATTCCTACTCTTTACCCATTTACAAACCTTTCGGCCCTCATGCGACATAAGAGGTGACTGATTTTTGTAGGCAGATGCAAAGAGAATGTTGAAAATCAGGACATTTAGGCTACATTCTTGCACATGAGCAAGAATCTCGTGCAAATTTTGTGCATTGCGAGACGCACAAAACTCGCACTGAACTTCATTGTTTTGAATGTTACTCACAGCGAATTATTCAAGGCAACGCTGTTAGGTTAAAAATCACTGCATGTCCTACTTTTTGGTTTGCACATAATCTCCAATGGGACCTTTAACCCTTTCCAATCCACTGTCTGACGTCTGAAGACATTAGGATTTAAAGCTGTACAGTTCTGATGTTGGAAGACGTCCGTCGGAGTTCTCTTACTGTATATTACCAGCCTGTCTGCTGCCGGAGCCTATCCAACGTGTTACCTCATGTAGTACTGGCTTTAGCCAGCAGATAGTGCTATTCTATAATGGCAGAAAAAGAGTAAGCCCTCTAGGAAAACCAGGATACAAAGTGGATTGGAAAGGGTTAAAGGCATCACATGCCATGTGATATGCATGCAAGTGCGATGTGCTGTGACCTCTGCTAATCAGTGGGAAACACGTTCCTCTGACGTGTGTCAAAAAACATCCGAGGATCGCAATTTCACAGAAGTGATGCAAGACATTTTTGAATGAAAAAAGCCTTGCATCTGAATATAAAACGCACATTGGTAAGCACGATATCAGGCTGTGTTTCGCCCGTGTGAATGTAGCCTTAGGGCGAGCACCCACTGGCGTTTGCGTTTTCCGCGGGAAAAAACGCAGCGTTTTCGCCACGCTTCCCGCGATTTTTCCGCGCGTTTTTTGCGGCGTTTTCGCGGCTTTTCCATTAATTTCCATTGACTTTCATGGGTGCATTAGGAGAAAAATAAGGACACATATGCAACTGACAGTTCCTATGTTAAAAACGCAAACGCAACGCAAAAAAACCGCCAGTGGACAGGAACACATGTTATCTCTATGCCTGTGCAGGAAAAACGCAAAACACAGGTAAAAAAACGCCAGTGGGTGCTCGCCCTTATAGTCAGGTATTGATATACTATTGTGACTATAAGGAAATAAGGGGAAGCTTCCTGCTGGCTTCTAATGCAGTCATTAAATAAAGGGCTTTTTACACTTTGGATGATTAGGCGAGCTATAAGGTTAGCAGAGGAGCTGTTGTACCGGCGCTGGCGGGACCTACATTTCCAAATATGAAGACACCAGTTTTCATAAATGGCATATGGCAGGTGCGGCGCCCTGTTGCAGATTTTGAATTGGGTCCAGGTTCAACATTTCTGTTGAGACAACATAATTGGCCGCTCAGCGATAACCTGACCTTCTGCTGGTTTTTATTTTATTTTATAGGGATTGTGCAGGATTAGAAAAACATGTCTGTTTTCTTTCAGAAGCAGTGGCACACCTGTCAGTGGGTTCTGACTTGTATTGTAGCTCACCTCCATTGAAGTGAAAGGCTCTGAGCTGCAATACCACACACAACCTGTGGACAAGTGTGGCACTATTTATGGAACAAGCATTCATGTTTTTCCGATCCTGGACAACCTCTATAACTAGTTCCCTTCAAATCACATTCCCAGCAGTATTTTCGAAGCATCTTTCCACAATTGTAGGTACAGTTATGCATTTCCACTGGGCAGACTTTACAACAGCAGTACTTGTTCCATTTTTTGTTTCTAAGGAGATGAAGATTATGCAAAGCATTGTGGGAATGCTTTGTAGTGCGGGGAAGTATTTGAGTATCTTGACTTCAGTTAAATCCATACTATACAAATGTATCCTTAGTATTTTATAGAGTATTACAGAGTTTTTTTGTGCCAAAATTCATCTTTCATTTAACCCTTTCCAATCCACTGTCTGATGTCTTCCAACATTCCAACAGCTGTGATGTCGGAAGACATCTGGCAGGGTATTCTTAGTGTATAACACTACCGCTGTGTTGTCAGGGCCTCTCCGGCATGTCACATACTGCAGTATTGCGCATGTCACATACTGCAGTATTGTCTCTAGCCAGCAGATGGCGCCATTGTATAATGGCAGAAAGAGAAAGCCCCCTAGGAAACTCTGAATCCAAAATTGGATTGCAAACGGTTAAAGGGGCTATTTCAAAGTTTTAACTTGCATCCTAGACACAGAGTCTGATCATTGAATATAAGGCAATCCATGACATTATATGATGTCATTTTTAAACTACTGCTACTTTCTTCTTTTTTATGTTTTCAACATTTTCTTTAAAGGGATCATCCCTAGACTTTAAGTGAGGGTTTGACTATCGGGACCCACACTGATCATAAAAACAGCATCCCGTGATGCCATGTATGAATGTTCCGTATAGTGTTATTTGCTATGTCTATTCTGTCCCGGGGTTCTGTCTGAATAGCCAAAAACAGCTGAAACTTTTTAAATCTCTATCTTACATGATTTCCATTAGTCAACACTGTCAATTTTGAAATTCTGGGATGTCCTCTTACTTTACATTGCATTCCAGACTCTATCATTTACATTACTTGATTTTGGTTTTTTTCAGTTTTTTGAGCTTTCTGACCAGCAGTTTTGACCTTTTTTCTTCTTATAATAGACAGAGTCCTCCATGTTTCCATTGCTCAGCCTGCACTCTGTGTAGATAGCCAATTAAAACAACTAATGTGGACAATCCACGCTTTGAATGTACTGTGGGTTTTCCCACTGAGTAGCTAAAAGTAGAATTTGCCTTAGTGTTCTAATTACACTCATTTATATAATTAGTTCGGCACACTGAAGATCTTTTGTGTGTGGTGTGTACAGATGGTCTCCAGGGGCTATTGTCTTTGAGCTGATGTATTTGTCTAGTGCTGTTGAATAGAGATGATGCTCATGTGATACCTTCACTTCTCCCCTTAGCAATGTCAGGAGGTCTGTTAATGTACATCTATAATTTGCAGCTTGGGGCTTTGAGATTTGGCAGTGCCAAAGACTAAGGAAACTACAATAAAAACTGAAGTAAAAGAAGAACAAAAGAGACACGGTGGAAAACACTTTAGAGGAAAAGTGCAGCCCCACATTTATGTATGTTAGTTGTCAAGCATAAGAAACATTATTTATTAGCAACTAAGATCACGAGAGTTGATTCTTGGATACTGTCCTCCTTGACTTTGATCTACTTAAAAGGAAACTAATGTGAATCATGGTCAATGAACAATTATCCAGCATTCTTAATGATAAAGCATCCAAATTTGACTAAATCTGGCAGCCCTGGATATTTTATTCCTCTGGGCCCTGATTACCATTTAATATCCAGTCCTCCTCCTCAGTGACTGCCTTTCCTATTGTGTATTGTTTTTGCAATTGTTTGTCCACTGTGCTTGTCTTTACCATTGCTTCTGTCTTCATTATTATTCAACAGGTTTGTATTTATAGGTCTTCTTTGTATGGTTAGTTTCGTTTTTCTTATTTCTCTTTTGAAAAAAAGTTCTCAGGATTTAATTCATCATTGGCGTGAGTTTTTTAAAATAGCCCTTTGAAAGGGGACGGGTGAAATTGGAGGAAGGAGAAGAATAATCTTCTTTAGCTCTTTCCTTACCAGATTTCCCAGTTTAGAGGAACCACTGGTCAAGTCTCAAGCAGCAGTTCCTTGTCTGTCAAGGTAAAGTTTAAGGAAGTCCTGAGACTCTGTAGAACATAACTGGAGTGTAAGAAGTAGAGATGAGCGAGCAACAAAATGCTCGGGTGCTCGTTACTCGAGACGAAATTTTCGCAATGCCCGATGGTTCGTTTCGAGTAATGAACCCCATTGAAGTCAATGGGCGACTCGAGCATTTTTGTATATCGCCTATGCTCGCTAAGGTTTCCGTTCGTGAAAATCTGGGCAATTCAAGAAATTGATGGGAACGACACAGCAACGGATAGGGCAGTCGAGGGGCTACATGTTGGGCTGCATCTCAAGGTCCCAGGTCCCACTATTAAGCCACAATAGCGGCAAGAGTGGGCCCCCCCCTCCCAACAATTTTTACTTCTGAAAAACCCTCATTAACAATGCATACCTTAGCTAAGCACCACACTACCTCCAACAAAGCACAATCACTGCCTGCATGACACTCCGCTGCCACTTCTCCTGGGTTACATGCTGCCCAACCCCCCCCCCCCCCCCCCCCGCACGACCCAGTGTCCACAGCGCACACCAAAGTGTCCCTGCGCAGCCTTCAGCTGCCCTTATGCCACACCACCCTCATGTCTATTTATAAGCGCGTCTGCCATGAGGAGGAACCGCAGGCACACACTGCAGAGGGTTGGCACGGCAAGGCAGTGACCCTCTTTAAAAGGGGTGGGGCGATAGCCCATAATGCTGTACAGAAGCAATGAGAAATCCAATCCTGTGCCACCTCCATCAGGAGCTGCACACGTGGGCATAGCAATGGGGAACCCATGTGCCACACACTATTCATTCTGTCAAGGTGTCTGCATGCCCCAGTCAGACCGGGGTTTTTTATAAATAGTCACAGGCAGGTACAACTCCGCAATGAGAATTCCGTGTGCACCGACAGCATGGGTGGCTCCCTGGAACCCACCGGCGGTACATAAATAAATCCCATTGCAGTGCCCATCACAGCTGAGGTAACGTCAGGTTTAATGCAGGTGGTCTTCGGCCCACACTGCATGCCCCAGTCAGACTGGGGTTCTTTAGAAGTGGACACATGCAGTTACAACTCCGTGTGGACCGACAGCATGGGTGGCTCCCTGGAACCCACCGGCGGTACATAAATAAATCCCATTGCAGTGCCCATCACAGCTGAGGTAACGTCAGGTTTAATGCAGGTGGTCTTCGGCCCACACTGCATGCCCCAGTCAGACTGGGGTTCTTTAGAAGTGGACACATGCAGTTACAGCTCCGTGTGGACTGACAGCATGGGTGGCTCCCTGGAACCCACCGGCGGTACATAAATAAATCCCATTGCAGTGCCCATCACAGCTGAGGTAATGTCAGGTTTAATGCAGGTGGGCTTCGGCCCACACTGCATGCCCCAGTCTGGACGGTGCGCTGAGAGACATTGGTGGATGGGGCCGAGGACAGCGGAGGTGAGGGTGTGGGTGCAGGCCGGGAGACGGTCGTGTCTGTGTCCTGAGAGGGGGGTTGGATCTCAGTGGCAGGTTGGGGCACAGGGGGAGAGGCAGTGGTGCAAACCGGAGGCGGTGAACGGCCTTCGTCCCACCTTGTGGGGTGCTTGGCCATCATATGCCTGCGCATGCTGGTGGTGGTGAGGCTGGTGGTGGTGGCTCCCCGGCTGATCTTGGCGCGACAAAGGTTGCACACCACTGTTCATCGGTCGTCTGCACTCTCAGTGAAAAACTGCCAGACCTTTGAGCACCTCAGCCTCTGCAGGGTGGCACGGTGCGAGGGGGCGCTTTGGGAAACAGTTGGTGAATTATTCGGTCTGGCCCTGCCTCTACCCCTGGCCACCGCACTGCCTCTTCCAACTTGCCCTGCTGCTGCACTTGCCTCCCCCTCTGAAGACCTGTCCTCAGTAGGCTTAGCAAACCAGGTGGGGTCAGTCACCTCATCGTCCTGCTGCTCTTCCTCAGAATCCTCTGTGCGCTCCTCCCTCGGACTTACTGCAATTACTGCTACCTGAGTGATAGACAACTGTGTCTCATCGTCGTCGTCCTCCTTACCCACTGAAAGCTCTTGAGACAGTTGCCGGAAGTCCCCAGCCTCATCCCCCGGACCCCGGGAACTTTCCAAAGGTTGGGCATTGGTCACGACAAACTCCTCCAGTGGGATAGGAACCATTGCTGCCCATTCTGGGCAGGGGCCCGAGAACAGATCCTGGGAGTCTGGAATGAGGAGGCTGGGAGGAAGGAGGAGCAGCAGCCAGAGGATTCAGAGTTGCAGCAGTGGACGGCGTAGAACTCTGGGTGGTCAATAGATTGCTGGATGCACTTTCTGCCATCCACGACAGGACCTGCTCACACTGCTCATTTTCTAATAAAGGTCTACCTCGTGGACCCATTAATTGTGAGATTAATCTGGGGACGCCAGAAACGTGCCTCTCTCCTAATCCCGCAGCAGTCGGCTGCGATACACCTGGATCAGGAGCTTGGCCTGTGCCCACACCCTGACTTGGGCCTCCGCGTCCTCGCCTGCGTCCACGTCCTCTAGGCCTACCCCTACCCCTCAGCATGCTGTATTACCAGTAGTGCAGAAACAGAACGCTGTAATTAAATGTGCCGCTTATTGGCCTGTGGTTGGAGGCTGACTTCGCTTACGGAACGCACAGCAGAGCCAGGAAAGAATTCTGCGCAAGCCTGTAGTGAGACGTAGGTGCGTATGACTGAGCTAGTGGAATTCACAGCGCAGAAGCAGTCAAGTGTCCAAAGGCCACTAGTAGGCCTTAAGTATTTTGCTTCTATTTTTTTAAAGTCTGAGCTGAGACAGCAGACAGATACTGTAGGCAGCGTATATATGTATACTGTTTCCCTCTGGACGGGATGACGGCGGTGATGTAACGGGCAACGCAGAGCCAGGAAAGAATTTTGTGCAAGCCTGCTGTAACACTTAGCTGCGTATTAATTAGGACTACTACCCCCAGCAGAGACGCAGTACACTCAAGACGGTCACAGGCAGCCCAAAGATAGTATTTTTCCCAAATTTGTTTGAAAAAGCCCACTGCCTATATAGACAGTATATCTCTTTCACCTTTCCCACTGTCCCTGTCTCACCACTACTGGCCCTATACTATGTAAAATTACTGCAGACTGAGGACGCAATGCTCTGCACGCCCGATATACAAAAAAAGAAAAAATGTGCAACACTGCTCACAGCAGCCTTAACAGTACTGCACACGGTCAGATGTGGCCCTAAGAAGGACCGTTGGGGTTCTTCAAGCCTAATATAACTCCTAACACTCTCCCTATAGCAGCAGCAGCATCAGCAGCACTGTCCCTGATCTCTGTCAGAATGCATCTGTGGCGAGCCGCGGGCGGGGCAGATTTAAATACTCCGGTGACACCTGATCTCCCCAGCCACTCACTGCAGGGGGTGGTATAGGGCTTGAACGTCGCAGGGGGAAGTTGTAATGCCTGCCCTGTCTTTCTATTGGCCAGAAAAGCACGCTAATGTCTCAGAGATGAAAGTGAAAGTAACTCGAACATCGCGTGGTGCTCGCCTCTAGTAACGAGCATCTCGAACACCCTAATACTCGAACGAGCATCAAGCTCGGACGAGTACGTTCGCTCATCTCTAGTAAGAAGCTGTGATTTAGGGAATTATCTTTGAGTTCTCTGTATTTTTCAGGGATGGTGTGAAAACCTTATTGAAGCACAGTGACTGATAGACTCCTTCTTGTTCAGTTGAACTATTAGACAAGTGTAACATTGTCCACAGGTGGGAGTTTTGCTTCTTGTACAATCCATTAAGTTGCTCTTCTGGACAGAACCTTTGTTCAGTCAATGTCACTCAAACAGAAGTCAAGTCTATAATGAGTCAAGATACAAAGCAAGACATAGTAACAGATAATAAGAGGATGTTTTATTAATGTCATCCAAAGTAATGCAGCACTGTGATTGTAGAAAGTCTTCCCCTCCCTTCCTTTCTGGCCCGCTTTCATTCTGGCTTGCATTCTATCACCATCCTGACATCAACTTGTGTCTAACACTTTTATTAGTGTGCTCTATAAGCTGTACTATTATCCCAGGAGGAATTGTACTGGAGATCTGTAATTCAGGCCAGTCAAATCAGTATATGACCCTTCTGTGGTTTCTTGTTTTCAGAGATGAATTGGACCAACACAATTAGTTGGAGGTGGTAAACATTTCTGTTCATTCATGAGCATCAAGTCAAATGACATAACACTTAACACCATCCCAGTCTTTCATATAAGTTGGAAATGACACAAAACATTTTTCTGACACAAGCAGAAATCCCCAGGATAAATCATAAGCAGTAGTTTAGAAAACTGCTGAAATTCCATTCCAAATGTTTCTGGGCGATAGAGAAGCACCAGAGAACTTGTATTGTCCGAGCTCCAGCTCCAGGGTCTCCGAGATACAAAGAAATCCCTTGGGCCTATTTTGCTGATTGTGAGAAAATGAATACAGTCAAATTGTAAGGAAGTAATTTAATCTTACAGGCTTCTTTTGACTGAGAATAAATGATTTTTCTTGTGTATTGTGTATTGAGATGTGACTCAATGAAATTATTTATAAGTCTGTCATTTGTTTTGTCCTATTGCTAAAGATGTGAGAAGGCACAGATTGCGGCACAATAGTAAAAAAAAGAGGCAAGCTGTTAGATCTACATTTCAAGTTATCTGTTTTCCTACTCCTGAGAGTCACATCCTATGCAATTATTTAGTATTCTGACTATGTACTTATCTGTAAGTCGGCACTCGGGATTTATAAGAGCAGCACTGATCACCTATTGATAGAGTCCATTGCACTTCTGGTCAGTTGGCACATCTGTTAAGGGACTTCCAATGATTGCTCTGTACACTACATCTCTTTCTGGCCCTGATACTGTGATTTCAGCCCTGAAGTGCTCCCTACAATTTTTCCCATAACGCCTTCCATATCCGTAAACAACAGACTGGATGTAATGGAATTTTATTGTAAAAAACAATTACTCCACAAAAAAATGTTAGATCTGTTAAAACATGGGGTACCCAGCGGTCATTTTACCCCAAATAGGATTTAAGAGTCCTAACTGATTATTTTTATACTATACTTTTATTTATTGTGACGCTCCATTATTCAGAGTTTCTACTCTTTTGCTACATTTTGCACTGCAGCCACCACTAGGGGGAGCTAAGGGGTTTACATTTGTCTTCCGATAAGGCAACTGGACTAAAATTAGTTAATGTATGATGAGGTACTGAGAATGTCTGATGGCCTGAAATCAACTGCAAAATATATTATTGAATTTCAAATAGTTTGCTTCCATAAAAGATACAGTGTAATAGTTTAGGAACACGATGTATTAACCAGTCAGTGGCCATGTTCTGTTAATATATAGTGCATACAGAAAAATGAATGGCTATGTGCTGTTACTAATGGACATTTCCATGACAAAAAAGTCAGATGGCATAATAAACATCACCGTTAGAGATGAGCGAGCACCAAAATGCTCGGGTGCTCGTTACTCGAGACGAACTTTTCGCGATGCTCGAGGGTTCGTTTCGAGTAACGAACCCCATTGAAGTCAATGGGTGACCCGAGCATTTTTGTATATCGCCGATGCTCGCTAAGGTTTTCATTTGTGAAAATCTGGGCAATTCAAGAAAGTGATGGGAACGACACAGCAACGGATAGGGCAGGCAAGGGGCTACATGTTGGGCTGCATCTCAAGTTCCCAGGTTCCACTATTAAGCTACAATAGCGGCAAGAGTGGGCCCCCCCCCCCCCCCCCGCACTGTCAGCATAAAGATCGTTCTCCTCTGCCATAGCTGTAATAGCTGTGGCAGAGAAGAACGATGTTAGCCCATTGAATTCAATGGAGCCGGCAATACAGCAGGTTCCACTGAAAGCAATGGGCTGCCGGCGTGCGCGGGATGAATTGTCGGGAAGGGCTTAAATATATAAGCCCTTCCCTGCAATTCATCCAGAAATGTGTTACAATAAAAATATATACCGTATATACCGGCGTATAAGGCGACGGGGCGTATAAGACGACCCCCCAACTGTCACCTTATACGCCGGGAATACTGCGGAGCAAAGAATAAAAATCATTACTCACTTCCCCCAGCGTTCTGCGGCGCTGCTGCAGGCTGTCGCTCCCTCCTGGTCCCCGGCAGAGCATTGCTTTCTGGACGCAGGGCTTGAAATCCCCGCCTCCAGAAAACACACGTGCCTTCAGCCAATCACAGCCATTCAATGACATCATTGAGCGCATATAGAGAAGAGAACAGGAATCGCAGATCGCACATAGTTGCGATCTGCGATTTCTATGGCCTAAGAAGGACCGTTGGGTTACTTGAAGCCTAAAATCACTCCTAACGCTCTCCCTATAGCAGCTCCGGCATCAACAGCACTTTCCCTGAACTATGTCAGAATGCATCTGTGGCGAGCCGCGGGCGGGCAGATTTTAATACTCGGGTGACACCTAATCTCGCCAGCCACTCACTGCAGGGGGGTGGTATAGGGCTTGAACGTCGCAGGGGGAAGTTGTAATGCCTTCCCGGTCTTTCTATTGGCCAGAAAAGCGCGCAAATTTCTCAGGGAAGAAAATGAAAGTGACTCGAACATCGCGTGGTACTCGTCTCGAGTAACGAGCATCTCGAACACCCTAATACTTGAACGAGTATCAAGCTCGGACGAGTATGCTCGCTCATCTCTAATCACCGTACTTTGAAATTGTAGTTAATATAGTTGCAAATAGAGATGAGCAAATCTTTCTCTTCTTCTTTCTCATCCTCCAACTCTTCTTCCTCATCCTCTTCTTCCTCCTCTGCCTGTTCCTCCTTGTCCTATTATTTCTCCTCTTCCTCCTCCTCTTTCTTTTCCCTCTCATCCTTCTTATTTTCTCTTTTTCCTTCTCCTTCTCTGAAGGAAGCAGGAGGAGAAAGAAGGACAAAGAAGAATGGTGGATTAGGAATTAGCACTATTACCTTGAGGTCCTAGGTTCAAATCTGACCAAGGACAACATCTACATGGTGTTTGTATGTTCTCTTTGTGTTTTTTCTTATTCACCAAGAGTGAAGCATATTGGTTCAGTGATTAGAATCCTAGGTTCAATATCTGACCAAAGACAACATCTGCATGAAGTTTTCCAATGCCATGCAGATGTTGTCCTTGGTCAAATTTGAACCTAGGACCCCAGCACTGCAATCAGACTTGATTTTTCAGCTCTTCATATGGATGCTTAATCAGACTGAGATATGGAGAATAAGAAAACCAAGCCAACAACTCAAACTCTGTTAAATTCCTAAAATCATTCATGAACATGTTATCCTGCTGAAAGAGGCCACTGCCATTAGGAAATACAGTTGCCATGAAGGGCTTGTGAGTTAGTTGTCTAGTCATTACACTTTGGTCCTTGTCAAAGTCACATAGATCCTTGCACTTGCCCATTTTTCCTGTTTCTAACACATCAAGAACTAACTGATCACTTGCGACCTCATATATCCCAGCCCTGATAGATACCATTGTTACTTGATAATGAATTCACCTGTCAGTGGTTTTATTGATTTTTGGTTGATTAGTGTGGGGCACAGTGTTAAGGCAGCAGAAATGCAGTCCTAAGCTCTCACTCATGGCCTGAAGGTTGTGAGTTCAATCTCCGCCTGGTTCAGGTAGCCGGCTCAAGGTTGACTTAGCCTTCCATCCTTCCGAGGTCGGTAAAATGAGTACCCAGTTTGCTGGGGGGTAATAAATAAATTACCTGAAAGCGCTGCTGAATGAGTTAGTGCTATACAAATAACAAGATTTATTTTTATTTAGTTATACAGTAGTTTGCTCTGGAAAAGCTAATTGGGTAATTAATCCACTGTACCCTCTGTGGCATACCAGTTGGAACAAGTTTCTACAAGTTTCTTCATCAATAAGTGAGATAACCCTTCTGTATGTGGAAATGCCATTTTCCGCATCAAATTCCACACTTGGATTTTGCCTGTTGACAAGGCTACATTGGTGTGCAGATCCACTGCAAAAACCACAGCAGAAAGACGCTCAGTTAGGGGCGTAATTAGCTCAAAAAATTCTTTGGTGATTCTGCCATGTGACCGTATCCTTATACTAAGGCTGCAGGAAAGGAAGTAGACACGTTTAGAATTACGTATCAGAAAACCAGAGCTCCTTTCCCTATTAATAATTCTGGACCTGTTTGGTAAATGAGATAGAATAAAGATAAATGATTGGAACACTTTCCTGTGTAATTAATCATTTCACCATCCTCAGGGCTCATTCACATGGGCGCTGCGATTTCCGTCTGGCCACGTCACAGCCACAGCGCGGCCAAAAATCGCACGATCAAGATGCAGCCATGACCAAGTCATGGCTGCATCTCCTGTTTAAGCACCCATTCAGACGGCTCGGTTGTGGAGTAGCCCCCGCAGCCCGGAATACCCTTGTGTGGGGAGAGAGAGTTTAGCAAGGGGCGGAGAGGAGGAGAGAGATTAGCATAGCTGCTTCTACGCTCCCTCCCATCTCCCTTTTTAGGCAGCCCTCATAGGATCCCATAGGAGTCTATGGGACTGGCCTGTGTATTCCAGCCAAAAAGATAGGTCCAGACCTATTTTTTCCGCTCGGAATGCGCACTGTATGCACTATCTTTTCTGACCGGTCAATTTTACGCACCAGAAAATCGCCCATCTGAACTAATGCATTGGAATCCAATGCATCAGAGGGTCGCAATTTTCAGCCAACGTTTTCGCCACGATAAAACGCTTGTGTGAATAAAGCCTAAAGGCCACATCACAGCCGAAAAGCGCATGAACGGGAAAAAGCTGTGACCAATTCGTGGCTAAAATTTGCACTTTCTCGTCCGTTTATGCACCACAGCCTTGAATTCCCTCAGTCGGCATAAATCCTCGGGATGGCTTCTAATCCTTTACTAGAGCCACCTGTTATGTTTTCACAGCACTGGCCGCTGCTAAACTCCCTCCTCTCCCTTTTTGTTTTGCTCCCATAGGAGCCACCGTACATTGGCCAAAAGATAGGGCAAGACCTTTCTTCTCGTGCCACAAATTAAACCGTCTGTCGTATTCGGCCACCGATGTCCTATCTTTCCCGGCGCAACATCTTTACGTGACTAAAACTCGCTCATCTGGTTGAATGCATTGGGATCCAATGCTCCACATGGTCACGATTTTTTACCGTAGCTAAATTAGCCGCGTAAAAACACTTGTGTGAATAAGGCCTACACAAAATAATAAAGATATACTGCAACTGTATTATGTAATATCACATACTGGTCAGATATTAACCCATAGATTACACCATATCACATATCATCGCCTTAGACTGCCAGAAATATTCTCTATTAACCCCTCTAGACCCTTAGAAGTATGATAGAATTACTCTCACTAACCTTAAACCCTCTATTTAAAACTGTGTGAAGTCATTTATATAGAAAGTTTGCAAAGTCTGAAGAAATGTTGCTATCTTTTTAGTGGGAACGAACCCTCCGGGACTCCCCTCCCACCCACCTCCCCCTTCCCTTTTAAAAATCTGGAATTAGATCTCTTAGGTCATTTCACATCAACCCGATTTTCAGGTCAGTTTATTTCTGCAAAGCTATTGTAGCTTATTCCCTGCAGAACGGTTTATGCTTTTAACCCTGTACAGAAGAGCATTTTGGGAAGTTCACTTACGAAATGCAACACAATTCTGCCGCAATTTGCATTACAAAACTGGTGTACTTGCCGCGCACCAAGGCAACAGGGCTAATTTAAAAAGGGTGCAGAGTAAGCCAATAACTAGGGGGTGTAGTTAGAGAAAAGTGTTTAAAGATGTCAAGCTTGTCTTCCAACATGAACAGTTTACATGAACTGGAGAGGATGAGTAGAGCTGCCCCATCGTCTTCCGGTGATGCCATGCTATGCCAGCCTGTGCTTGTGCAAGCCACATTCTCCCACAAAGCTGTACCGCCATCCCAGTGTCTGCAGAAAACTTTAACGAAATGTAACTTTTTCATTCTAACACAATAAATTCAGCTTCGGCAGTGTGTAAAATTCTTTCTCTCATCTGCACATTCTGTATATGGAAACAAGTTCAAAGTCAGAGACAGCGGCTTGAATGAGGCTCGTGTTTTATGTGGCATTTTAAAGCAGTCTTTGAAATTCCAACAGACTGGTTTCATTAAATGCATTCTCATTATATCTATTCCCCTCATGCAGAGTTCCTCGGGGGGAATGGGAACACGAGCTATTTTCTAACTAACAAGCAACAAGCCTAATCTATTTGTCTGAGAAAGGAAGTTTTGGTTTATATATTCCTTTTGCTTTGGGTTAAGAGTTACTTTGAATCAAAATTATTCAGCAGTTTTCAGACTTTGGTGTTTGTTTTTTTTACTTATTTTGGTCAAAACTGTTTGAGATAAAAGAATTCTGATTAAATGAAACAATTAACCCATTGTGTGGATGAAAGGGTTATCACTAGGGCCATATGTCCCTATGGGACAGTTTCATCAAAGTCTTATTTTTAATGTCTATGCGTCCACAGAGAAGCTCCTACAAGGTAGTAGTTGAATGAATCATTGGAGACATGTTGCTGTTGGAATCTGCACTTACTGTGAACTATCTTCAGCAGAATAAGGACTGCTGTTTGTAGCAGCCACTATTCTGCGAACGCACTTAGGAATGTGTGCCTTGGGCAGCAAGAAGATATCATAACCATGTTACTAACATACCAACACACAGAGGTTCTTTTTATAGTTTTTGGCAAAGATATTCTACTGTCTGACTAACTACATGTTATCTTATGTGGTTGCACTGAAGTGAGTGGTCCAGAAGGGACTATTAGGCAACTAGATAAATGTTAGGGGTGCATTGGGGGAGTGGATAAGATAAGTGCTTTATTTCATTTGCCAACATATCCTATATGGAGGTTTTAAAACCGTGTTCTCTATTGGCTGTTCAGTTACAGGATATCACTATTTCGGCATCACAATATTTAACACTCCTATATAGCGCTAATATTTCTGCTACATGCCATTATTATGACTACATTATTGTATAGTAGAATTACGTGTCCCACTATGTGCTGCTTTGTCCGACTCTCTACCGTGTGAACACTATTTGGTATCATCCGCTTTTGTAAACTTTGCAAAGCATGTAACAAAAAATCCGCCTTCCCCAGAAATAAATAGATGGATACAATAAGATTGGAAATATTCTACTACAAGACAAACAGAAATCTGGACAGGAGTTTGCTTATTTCTCCTTGCAGAATCCAGAGTGGGCGTCTGCCTACGGGTTCTGCTGCACATACCTGCCATAGCATGCTATGCAAAACGTTTTTTCCTACCCACAAGCAGAAATCAATTGCGATTTTCCGCTCGCAAGGAAAAAATTGCAGCATGCTTTATTTTTAGGCGGATTCCGTGCGGACGGCTTCCATTGACCTCATAACAGTCAATTGAGCTGGATAACAATGGAGGGGGAGGGAGTTTAGCTGCGTCCAACGCTCGGAAAAAAAAATAGGTGTCTATAGTTTAGACACTGGAAGCCATTAGGGGGATTTCTCCCGACCGAGGGAATTCTGAACAACAGCGCATTTTTTCCTGTAACACGCAGTTCTCGATCGTGTAAATAGGCAATTTCACCGCTAATTAAGCTCACGTTTTTTAGCATGGGTAACTTCGGCGTGATTTTCACGCTTGTGTTAAAGAGGCCTTATTCTGTGTTGTCAATGTTTGTAGTCCGGCTGAAAAATAATCACGGGCAAGTCTCATTTCCTTAATTACTGTCTTAAAACCCTACCTGAACAAAGTGGGGCAATTGTCCTGATAAAGGATGGCTAAACAGTGCCCCTAATTGGCAAGGACATATTACACTTTTGGCTACTGGTCTTTCATGGGTCTTGCTTATTGAAAAAAAGTGGCGTTCATCAGAAGAAGTAGAGCCTTAATAATTTCTAAAGCACAGGTCAAATCTGTGTCCTCAGCGACTGGCCGTTAAAAGACACCAAAGACTTCCCACTGATTGTGGGTAGCGGTTAGCTGCAGTCTTGCCCAACTACATCTACATGCGGAGGCCAGCATTGTAGTAGCATAAATGCCAGTCACCTTTATGCTACTACTAGCACAAACATTTTATGTGCAATAGTAAATTAGGCTTGTAAATATATATATATATATATATATATATATATATATATATATATATAAATATATATATGTATATATATATATATATATATATATATATATATATATATATATATATAGGGGGGGTGGACAAAAATATGGAAACACTGTATGAAATGCATGCGATTTTAATCATTATCATTGAGCTGCCCTTTTGACCACTGCTTGGTTGAGAGCTTTCCCATCAAATTTGTGTTTACCTAACCTGTTGCCCTGCTCTGGGTGGTTTTGGGAGCCAGCTGGTAACAGCAGCTGAGTGGCTCAAACCCCTGACCAATGGAACCTTGTTGCTCAGGCAGATGTTCACTTCTGCCCTGCAGCATCTGTGTCATATTACCTCCACTTATGTTAGATGGGATTATAAATCATATTTCAATAAGACATGTAGAGCCCAATTTTATGACATGCATTTCGCACGGTGTTTCCATATTTTTGTCCACCCCCCTCTATGTAGTGTACAATTCCTGCATACTCTAGAGACCAGTGAAGTTGGTACTTGTACATTTTCTTGATAAATGTTGGATCCCATAATTTGTTCCAACTCATTATGGATATTGACTACAAGGATCCAGTGATAGACACGACTTACCCCCTGAGCACCTGACCCACCTGCAGTCATCCTCACCATCTTCTGACCCGTAAATTAAACTAACAGCATTTTCACTGTCCTATTCTATAAGGCTAAGTGAGTACGGAGAACATATCGGTCTTCTTTTACCTTGACCATGTGTACTGCTAAATTGCTGATTTAACCAAACAGTAACTGGAGCGTTGAATGTTCGGTCACAGTCTGCTAAACCCAGAACTTCTAGGTGTGGAACTATTTTGTAGGATTGGAATTCAAAAGCAATTTGCAGGCTACCATTCATTAACCAATGCAATATACTGTATAAGGAAATCTGGCATCTTCCTCAGCTTCAGCAATCTGTAGCAACACTTCTGCTGCTGTAGACTCGTCACCAATACAGTATTTGTAGGGAAGAGGGCGAGGAGGGGGCTGCAGCTGCAGCTCTTCAATGAGCAACTTATTTTGTCAATGACACAGCATGAATGGGGGAGGATGTGAAGGCAGCAGGAAAACACTAGTGTTGCTCCTCATTATTGATCGAGGAGTAAAATCGAATTTCCCTAAATGCCTGCTACAGAGGTCAGCGTGCAGCCAATCAGAAGCCAGGACATTTTGCCAATGTCACCAAATGTTTCCTCCATCTTGTATACAAGGAGCAGCTTCATTGGATGCCTGCATCACATGACCTAGCCATATATAACATAGGCTCAGTGTAACCAGCGGCTGTTATACAGAAGCTGCATCATGTTTACATGCCTATTGTTAGAGACAGAGATTCTAAAGAGCTTATGTTGCTGCTGGTGTGAAAGCGTTTTTACAGATGCCAGTGTGAGAGCAGTTTGACCCACAGTACCAAATTCCCAGCTGCCAATATTTTACCAAAAGACGTCCCTGCTGTGGCCTGCCATGGGAGTGATAACGTGTCCCTGATGTTGTAGAATGATGCCAGTGGCAGGGGGCGCCTGACCATGGACACGCGGTCCAGCAAGAATGGCCAGGGGCATAACACATAAAAGGTTATTTATAAGCCTGACGAGGCGACCCTTTTTAGTTGTGGGGATTCAGCACAGCATGTCATGTACAACCTTCCGTTTTGCTATACAGTGATCCCACAAGTTACAATGGCCTCAGGTTACAATATTTTATATTTTCAACATGCAGTGCTCTTACCGGGGCCATCATAACTTAAAAGCAAATTCCACATATAATGTCACAGAAAGTCCAAGTCTACAGCTCTGGTGCTTTACTGGAAAATACAGTCATTCAGCATGGCCATTTCCTTGATCAGGCAGTTGTATGATTAGCTTCTAGTAGCGCCTCTCTACAGTACAGTGCATATTCTGTACTGTATATTCTGTACTGTACATGTTCTGTACTGCTTTTTATCTGTCCCAGGATGATTTGCTCCTTTGGACGTCCAGTGAAGGCGGCTCCACGTTATTTTTCTACTACGCTGTGTGTACTCTGCAGATATCTGAAGAAACTTCTGTCTCAACAGAGAAAGTGACATACAGCTTCCAGCAGCTATTTCTGACTTTAATATGTGAATATTTACTTCAGATGTATTAGTTATATGCTTGATTTTCAGTAATCTTTATGTTGTACTAATTTTGGGCTTTGGGAACAAGTTACTAGTTTTCATAGAGTTCTGGTTTCAACATACAATTTGTATGCATTTGTGCTGGAACCAATTAATATTGTATGTTAACATTCTGTTGTCCTGGATGGTCCTAACAGTCCAGCAACCCATGGCCTTAATGAGAAAATTTCTTCAAAGGGCATGTTCACACGAGCGTATTTGTGCCACATATCAGGCACGCAATTTTTGTGCACATAATGTGCAGTGAATAGAACCCATTGATTTCAATGGATTCTTTCACAGGAGCATATGTTTTCCTGCGATCACATGAAAAAATACACGGCGTGACCTATCTTTGTGCGAATTACACACCATACAAGCCCACTGAAATCATTGGGCAAGTGTAAGTATGCAGGAAACCTACATATTTGCTGTGTATTTATGCACACAATCAAAGTAATTGTGCGTTCTTTTTGGCAATCAAAACCACTCTGGAGTGGGTGAAATACAAGGGGTAAGGAATTACATGAGCGCGTTTGCACAGAGAACAGAGACTACTGTTTTCAATGGGATCATTCTTACTTTTACTTTTGCTTTTGCAAATAAACAACACAACATGCTCTTTTTTTGGCGCATTTGCATCAAAGGAGTCTATAGGGATGCGCAAATGTGCACCTGATCCTTGCGCAATTACACAATGAACTGGGGAAATCAAAAACAACTGGGACTAATTAGGCTGCACAGCCTTTTAAATGACACCTGCAGCAAAGTGAACGGTCCTCGTCAATGCAGGAAGTACAGTAAAATGCATGGCCGTTTCTGCGCTTACGCTCATCTGAAGCAGCCCTAAGCGATTTTTGGTCGTGTAAATACACAGCGTATTGACGAGCCGGAATGTGCTCACACCCATGTGAACTGCTCCTAAGGGCAGAGACACATGAGTGTGTTTGAGCACGTCTTTGCGCGTGCAAAATCTGCACGTGCTAAATACAAAGAATAGAGCCCATTGATTTCAATAAGTTCTTTCCTATAAGCACGTTTTATGCGCGCATTTCATGCGTGTGAAAAAATAGCTTCTGCTGTATTTTCCTGCGTTTTGCACAACAAAACTGCCATAAAGGTCTATGGCAGGTACGAAATTATACAAGGGTGTGACACTGCGCAAAACGCAGGAAAAAAAGACAACTGGACTCATTGGGCTTTCATAGCCAATTAATTCCATGGAAAGGGAATGTCACGTGCGCGTATGAACTGGCCCTGTGTGCGCAAAAATTATAGTACTATTCGCAGACACGTGCACGTCAACTTGAGTATTGCCATCTCCAAACCTTGTTCGTTGCGGCGAGTGTATTTGCGCACACGCTCGTCTGTGTAAGCCCTAACTGTTGGATCTGCTGGGGGTTTCTGATTCCTGCATTCAGCGCTGTCCATGTGAATGACTTCTGTAAATACTGTCCATTACGTTGCATCCCAGTAATCCAGATTAGGTTAGAAAAGGTCTGCAATGCACAAACTGTTGTAAAGCCTTCACGGGGTGCGCAGCGAGTGGCGGCTTTATACATCCACATTATTAGAGCTGAGTACGGAATGTACGGTATATTATCTCACCTGTAGCCATTTCAAGCATATCAGCCTTTCTTGTAGAGTTTTGCACTCTGATAAATTCTTGAGATATCTAAAATATGAAGCTCCTTGCTTTCATTGTGGATTGAAATGATAATATGTAATATAAAAACATAAGCAGTAAATACATATTTACTAAACAATAATGTAGCTATTAGATTCTTATTGTAAACGGAACTAAAGCCCCGAGTGGCCAGAAGTTTATAGTCTTATATATTATTTTGGCTTGCAGGCTTTGATACATTGTTACATGATGCTGTTCTTTCCTTTATACATTTTAATATGATGCATAAAAGTCAGCACTGCAGATAGGAGATGCTGCGCTCACGGAAGCATTTCATCCTTCTTTGATATTGATCTTTCTAGGAAATAGATCATTCCGTTCAATACAATTATTACAGAGGTTACCATGGGATTATTCGCGCTCCTATAATATACTGTGGGATTATGAATCAATATGAATTAGCAAAAACAAATAATTTAAGATGATAAATCAGCAGACTTCGTTCGCAGATCATAAAAACTGCAAACTAATTACATAAAGTCACTGGGCTTATCTGCACTCTCAGGGCAGATTCAGATGAATGGGAATTTCTCCCCTTATAATAATCACGGCTGCATAACAGGACGAAACAGAAGCACTGATTTCAATGGATTTCAGTGGTTTCGTTTTCACTATCGGGATTCTCAGCTGTTAATTGTATGGGCAAGACAAGATAGGACCGGCCCTGTAGTGAATACATCGTGCGAGGAACATGGCAGCACCTGCCTTACTGCGGTTATTTTCAAACTCCTGCGCTCTGGTGAAGAGTTTGAGAAGCCAGTGAAGGGGAAGGAATTCCCCTCTTTCAGGCACAACTACACTCCATGCCAGCGACTTGCGCCTACCAGGGGCGTAACTATAGAGGGTGCAGGGGATGCGGTTGCACCCGGGCCCAGGAGCCTTAGGGCATCCATATGGCCTCTCTTCTCCATATAGGGAGCCCAGTACTATGAATTAAGCATTATAGTTGGGGGCCCAGTTACAGGTTTTGCATTGGGGTCCAAGAGCTTCAAGTTATGTCTCTATGCAGCATGGTTTAGGTATGGGTACTGGTACAGATACAGATGGAGGGGGGGGGGGGGCCAGCTCATGTTTTACATCAGGGCCCCTGAGCCTTTAGTTACGCCCCTAGCGCCTACGCTCATATTAATCAGCCCTTACTTATTAAATGTAACGTTAACATATATCCGTGCAATCCAGCTACAACTTCAAACAGCAGCCCTCCTAAAGGGGCTGGCAAATTTTAGCTTGGGGGCACAAGCACACAGCAATGGCCCACGAGTAGAGGACTATCCTAAAGGTGGAACACACGGTGTGGATGGCCACACAAAGCCAAACCACGTCCACCTACTGCAGATGGCTGCAAAAATTGTTGGCAATATTGAGCTGCCATTGGCCACCATGGGTGGGTGTAATTTGGCAGTGTACAACCAGCACAGCGGGTGTTTCTATACCCTTAACCTATTTATTCACAGTATTTAACATAAATACATCACTAGAACTCAGTATATACATACAGCACTGAATCAATCCCATAACATAACTCCAGTGCCAAAAGAAAAGTCATAACACATACAAGGAACCAGAACCAAGCTCATTACATAAATACAGTATAAGAACCATGTTAATACCATTAATACAACACTAAAACCAAGAACTATATTCTTTCTCTATATGCCCAGTTCAGACAAGAATATTAAGACTGCATGTTCGGCCCCATGATACAGTCTGTCCTAGCGTCTACCAACCAGCATCATAGAGGGGTATCCTAATCAGAGTGGCTATAGAAGGACCAATATTACCACTATACATTGACCACAGAGTGCTAAATGCCAGTTCTACACAAGCAATCTGCAGAATGTATAAGTGATTACAGTAAAGTTATATCTAGTGACTCACAGCTGATGTCCTCTCTGGAGTTCACTTTTCTTGTCTTTTCAATCAGTCCATAAAGATTTCTCCCAGCCATTACTTCAGTCTGTAAAGTTTGCAGCACAGACCTCTTTGGGTCGTCACTTTTACAGGACCTCACTAAAACCTTTCCCAATCTATAAAAACTCAACTGCTACCCGAAGTCTGTGTCTGTTGCTGCCCTATCTGCCCTTATTACTGTATCTTCTGTGTGGCACAGTGTCCGAAAGAGCTGTGCTTCAGAAATAACTAGAATTAGCCCACACAGACAGCAATAGCGCTTCTCTTGTTGCCTACACACTAATATTTGCTCTGCTCTCACATGGTAATAACACCCCTTTTGTAGCCCCACATAGTATTAAAGCCCAACATTATGACCTTTACAAAGTAATAGTGCCCCCAAGTGGCCCCTTAATAGTAATAGTGCCCTCCAAATTGTAAGTGGCCCCAAGCCCCCTTAATAGTAATGCCCTCAAGTGTCCACCTTAACGATGATTGTGCCCCCAAGTGTCCCCTTAATAGTAATAGTGCCCCCAAGTGTCCCCTTAATAGTAAGTGCCCCTAAGTGTCCCCTTAATAATACAAAATGCCCCCAAGTACCACCTTAGTAGTAATAGTGCCCCCAGGTATCCATTTAATAATAATCATCCCCTTAGCTGTCCCCTTAATAGTAATAATGCCCCAGGTGTTCCTTTAGTGGTAATAGTGTCCCCAGTTGTCCCTGGAATAGTGATAGGGCCCCCAGGTGCCATCTTAGAAGTAATAGTGCTTCTAACTGCCATCTTAGTAGTAATAGTGCCCCCAGGTGTACCCTTAATAGTAGTTATCTGTGATAGCAATTATGCTGCTTTGATATAGTG